>NC_034016.1:20040057-20326308 GCF_000346465.2 Prunus persica
GGAGAAAAGGAAAGGGGAAAGGGATGAAAAACCTAACCCTCAAAGGTTTGATCAACCTCTCTCACCCAACGAATAAAATGCTTATTAACATACAAACTACAAATAAAAAATAAGAGGAATCTCAGTTTTTCAGGATAATACAAGTTTGAGAGATCAAAAACACACCTTGATCTTTGCCAACATGAGCTTAAACCTATCAAAATCATTTAGTGCAGCTCTTCTCTTCTGCACTATCAGCTTCCTGCCCCACGAGCTGTTTTCCCATTTGTTCTTTACGTCTGCCAACCACAATTTGAAAACTCAACTCAGTTGGGAACACGCAAAGAAATAAAAAAGTAGACGACTTAAATCCTCATCTTTCCATAATCACTCAAAACTCACCAGCAGCCTCCATGGCAGCAAGCAGAGTCTTCTTCTTAGGAACCCTTTTGATGTCAATGGTAATATCAGTGAGTGTAAGCCTCTTGAAATTCAATTGGGTCCTCACCATGTCAGGGGCATCAACAAGAGCCTGCAAAATAAAATGCAGGTCTGCTAAGTTCTTACATCAAACTTAAATATTCAGTATCAAACGACACTATTAAGTATCAAATGACACACGCTTAACCGACCCGCCCAGACCCCAGAACCGCCCAGGAGCCGCCTAGCTCCCTGGCGCTTACCCCTAACGATTAGGGTGAAATCGCGGTGGTGTCCTCCCGCCTAGCGCCTAGGCCGATTTTTTTAACTTATTTTATTTTGTGAAAAAGCATTACACTTTGTAAGTATTCAATGGTAAATGCATGTGTGCTATGTTGTGCTGCTTGTAAATATTCCACAACCCATCTATTTCAAAGTAAACCAGCATTGAACAAACAACAAACGCATACCCTTTATTTTAATCACAAGTTTAAATGGTAAAGTAGAAAACTTTGAACCTAAATGGATTGAGAAGAAAGGCATTTGCGTAAATAAACGCAACAACATACCCTGTTTTGGTCGAGGACATCGACGATCACGACGAGCCTGCCGTAGTCTTTCCCGTAGTTGACGAGAGCCACTCGTCCGATCTCAACGTATCTCTTGAACGGCATTTTTCGGATCCTCTGAAAAAGGTCGGGCAGAGGAGTCGGAGAAGATGAGTGAGGAAAGAGGCCAATCTAGGGTTTGAGATGTGAAGAAATAGGGTTTTGTTTAAGATGAGCCCAATCACCTGCGGTCGAGTTTATCGTAGAATTTCTTAGGTCGTAATTCTATTGGCTAGAGTGTGTAAGAATAGTTCTATTTTCTTGCGTGCCCTGACATATTCTAATTTTTACAACTAGGACCTTTATTTATACTTTATTTGAATAAGTGCCCCAATGGTTTTCGTTTTGACAGAGTCAGGCTTAGTGAAAAATGGTGGGGGCTGGCTGTTGCCGCTTTGGGCTAACTATAATCCAAAAAAGGGCTCGTGAAATTAAAAAAATACCGTTAAAGCAAATGTATTCGCAACGTCCTTTTCTATAATATTTTCGCGTCTTCTTCGCTCCCATCTCTCTCTCTCTCTCTAATCTCTTGTGTGATTTTTATCATCGTGAAGAAAGCTCAAGGAGGTTGAAGCATTTTCAATTCAAATTTGAATTTCTAAGACTCCAGTTAGTGAAGGTACATAAATCTACATGTTTGAATGATTTTGTATGCATGTGATATGTAGAAACAAAACAAGATATGTGAATCTGGGTTTCTCTTGATTCAAGGCCTTTTGTTATAGGATGGATGGTTCAAAATGCAATCTTTGGAATCTTAGTGTTCAAATTATATTTCACTTGATTCATCACAACGAATATTAAGTTATAGGGGATTTTGGGTTTATCATACAAATTGATTTTGAGATATTGACGTGTAAAAACTTGCATTTTTCATAGGGATGATATAAATCATAATGTTGAGAAAATCTGGGATTTTGGGTATAATGGTGGTTGTTTGTACCATTTGGATGGTAATGTGTTCGGATCCTATATGTTTGTGTTGCTTCCCTTTAAGTCATCATTCGACTATATGTGATCTTCTTAGTGTTTCTGGTTTGTTTATGTTTAAGTGGTACTGACTCTTTATTTTAATTTTGGTTCCCAACCGAAGAAAAACTGAAAGTGATTGAATTGATTTTTGGATGCTTGGTTGTGAGAGACAATGGCGTTGTTTTTTATGAGGAAAGCTTCGACAGCTGAGTTGGATGCTTTCTATCCAATTAGACCAGAATGCCAAGTTGATGTCCCGAAGACCCGGTTTAGGCTCAGGGTGTGCCCTTTTCACTTCATTTTGTTTGCTAATATATTGTTTAGTTTTATAACACAATTCAGTTCAACACCACCTTCTATAAGACTTTAATTATTGCTGCTAACATAATATTCTAGTGTTTTTCCATTGCAAAGTTTGGGTTATGCACCACTAATGCTCAATCACAGTATGATTACTTATTGTACTTCTATGGATGTATATGATCCATGTTTAAAACTTTAAAATTTTGCAGGCTGGGAAAACTCTTAGTGCAAGAAGATGGCATGCTGCCTTCTCTGAAGACGGTCACTTGGATATAGCCAAAGTACTAAGACGAATCCAACGAGGGGTAACCTTCTCCTATGTTATATTTTTTTGTTTGGGATTTGTTGGGGGGTTGGGGTGTTGTTTTATGTCTCTGTTGGCGTGTAGATGTAGGGTATAACAAAAACGTGATACAATTTTTCTTAAAAAACACATCAAATATATTTTTATTCTTGGTGGTGTTAGATACACCATACATGTTTCTCCTTTGGTGTATTGAAAGTTAAAATTGTATGTGTATGATATTAAGTATATATCTTCTTATTTCATTTATTATACTAGGGTGTCCATCCTGCAATCAAAGGTGTAGTCTGGGAATTCTTGTTAGGTTGCTTTGATCCAAATAGCACATTTGATGACCGGAATCAGCTCAGGCAGGGCCGGAGGTAAAACATTTTGTTTAATTCTGATTTAATATGTAGAATATGTCTCTCAATTTAAGCACTATCAAAAACAGCAGAGTATACTTCGCTCCTCATATGCTATCTCTATCATGCTTAGAGGGTTATATTAATTACAAGAAGGGGTTTCAGTTATATTAGTTTTTCTTTTAGTGTTATACCTAAGACTGTGCTGTAGTTGTTTGGAAGTTAAGAGGGATGCAGGTAAGTGAGGCTTGGAGAGCAGTGCCTTTATTTTTTGATATGGCATATAACAGGGATGAGCAGCCTTTGAAGGGGCAGAGAATCCTTTTCTATTCAAGATGGTGTCTCTAGGTTGTGCCTCTCATGGCTTTTAGATCATCCAGATTTGTCTGATCTTCATATTTCTGTGGTTCAATAGATGCTATTGATTTCAGAAGCTGGTTTTCCTTGGATCATTGGGACCCTTTTGCTTACTCTGTACTTGGTTTCATGCTTTGCCTTGTTCAAATATATTTTTTAAACTATTAAATTTCAAAATCTTTATGCCATCCAGGTGCTTTAGATTCTTTTTTATGACAACTGTTTTTGCATTATTCATGCTCACCTACATACATGTTATGTCTTCTCCATCATGCTCCAGCCCATTGAACATTTGTTTTGTGAGCCATATGCCCTTTAAGGTTCAAGCCTTAGTTTATAAAATTCTTCATCTGAGTTGCCATATAGGTATAAGTGGTTTTCCATATTCCAATTGATTTTTTTTTTTTCCTTTAAATAAAAAATCCTATTGGCATGCTGTCCATCTTGCATTCTTTATTTTGATTGAATATCGTGAGTTCATGTATAACGTTGACCATTTTAGGGAGCAGTACAGCAGATTGAAATCTGAATGCCAAAAGATGGTTCCAGTTATTGGCAGTGGAAAATTTCTTACAACACCAATCATCACAGATGATGGCCAACCAATAGAAGAATCAGCAAATGGCAATATAAGTAACAATGGAGGGGATGCAAACCATGCTACTTCAGACAAGAAAGTGATTCAGTGGAAGCTTTTCTTACATCAAATTGGTATATATCTGTTGTACGTGTTGCAAATCTACATTCTTTGGATAAGTTGTGACCCTAAGATCCAACCTACCCTTTACCATTTGATAAAATCTCAGTTTTCTGTTGTTTTCACTCTTTTGGGTGTTGCTTTCTGTAAAATGATCAACAAATGTCCTTTAACTGATTAAGGAAGAAAACCAGAACACTAACTTAACTTGACACTTCTGTATTTCTTTTCTCGAGGGACATGTTTTACACTTATTATTCATGCATGAATGTCCAACATTGATATGTAAGATACTTTTTAACTTTTTTAACTTTTGTCATAATGGTTAATATTCTGAGACATATATATTTGGATATCTAATGGTTATTTTACCTTTTGTTAATATTTAATTTAGTTTTTAAATATTTTTTTTATAGTTCAAATTCTGAATCTTATCTATTTTGGTATCTTATGGTTATTTTAACTTGTGTTAACTTTAACAGTGGTTAACTCGAGTTCAACTGGGGGGTTTGGCTTGTAGGTTTGGATGTTGTTCGCACAGATCGATCACTTGTCTTTTATGAGAGTCAAGCTCATCAGGCAAAACTTTGGGACATTCTTTCAGTTTATGCTTGGGTGGACAATGATATTGGTTATGTTCAAGGTGAATGTTACTGAATCTCAGTGAATTCTATCAAAGTTGAATAGTATAGGTGACAGTTATAATGGCCATTTGTGAGCAGGAATGAATGATATATGTTCGCCAATGGTAATTCTTATTGACAATGAAGCAGATGCCTTTTGGTGTTTCGAACGTGCGATGCGAAGGCTGGTATTAATATTTCTTCCCTTGATGATACTATTTATGAATTGCATGTTTGGATGGATCAGTGTTGACTGCCTCTACTTTTAATTTTCCATGAACTTGTTATGAGGTATTCCGAACAGGTAGTAGATAATGACACTGGGATCTAGTAATTGCCTTCTAGTACCATTATGAGCAATTTTGGTTTTCTTATTCTTTTGGTAATTTTTTTCCTTGTACTATGAACACAAATTTAATGAAAATGTAGACTGAGTCCTGACTATTCAAATTCATCATGTAGACTAGAATGGATGTCAGAACACCAAAATGGAGAAGTGAATTAAGAGTAGAAGGCTTTAGAAGGACAAGAGGAAGGCCTGAAGTGATTTTACACCCTTTGGGCAGTTGAGAAAAATGTACTGAGAATGGATGTGAGGATGTTTAGATGGATGATTGGCAGCACTAGAAGGTATCTTGGAAATTGATTCCTTACAAAACACTGCAAATGGATTTCTTGACAATATAATAAGCGGAAGTGCTCTAGTCAGTGGCTCTGATTAGCCAACATGATTCAATCTTAGGCACTAAAAGTAGGTTAAAAGTATGCAAGTTGCTATAGTTAAATCAACTCTTAAACCTTAGTCAAATTATTGCATTCAACATGTTCTGAAGAATAGTTGGGTTTGGTTCGTACATTGACTAATTAAAGACTCGTTTAGTTTTGTTCATCTGGTGTTTCTAGTTCCGCTCTGATAGAAATCTATGGATGACAAGAAAGCTGTTAATGGTCTTTTGGGGACCTTGAGGCTGATTATTTTTTATTTATTTATTTATTTAAAATGATGTGTTAAATGTTTGGTGCTTGTGATATGCTTCTGTTAGGGTATAATTCAGATTCCTGCTTTTGTTTCGAAAACAGAGAGAAAATTTTAGGTGCAGTGCTAGTTCGATTGGGGTGCAATCTCAGCTGAGCACACTCTCCCAAGTAATCAAAACTATTGATCCTAAACTTCATCAGCACCTCGGTAAGTTTTCCTTTATGCATGTCCACTAACACAGGTCCTTAGTACTCAGCTAAAACTCCATTTCCTTTTTATTGTCAGAGGATCTAGATGGTGGGGAGTATTTATTTGCATTTCGCATGCTGATGGTCCTGTTCCGAAGAGAGTTTTCCTTTGTGGATTCACTGTATCTTTGGGAGGTGAGGAGGAAAACTGTACTTCATTTCCCTAACTGGGTTCTCTTTTATTGATAAATAGCTACTTCCTTATGGATGATGGATGAGATTTCGTTTGCATTCATGTTGTCGATTTCTGATGTGAATTCAAATTTTAGGTCTCATGAATCTGAATGTAATTAATGTCTTGGAGTTTCTTTCTTTGCTCTTCATTCATAAGCTTGTTTTAAGACAGTAATATAGATTGGTTTCAGCTGATGTGGGCCATGGAATACAACCCAAACATTTTCTCATCATATGAAGTGCCAAGTGGTGGCGCCACACCATCTAATGTAAATGACAAAGAACTAAAGCAATACGGCAAGTTTGAGAGAAACATTGTGAAGACAGGATACACAGAAAAACATGGTGCACTTTCCGTTTTTCTTGTTGCAAGTGTTCTTGAGACCAAGCAAAAGCAACTTTTAAAGGAGGCTACGGGTCTAGATGATGTTGTCAAGGTCTCTCTCTCTCTCTCCCTCTCTCTCTCTCTCTCATGTGCAGGTGCAGGTGCACACTCATGTTTACTTATATTTGTGTCTTCATTTATCTCATATTGGTCTCCAGATCTTAGGTGACATAACTGGGAATCTGGATGCTAAAAAGGCATGTAATGAGGCATTGAGGATTCACAAAAAGTACCTCAAGGTATTTTCTTCCTCCTTTATCACGTTTATGTCTCTCTCTCTCTCTCTCTCTCTCTCTCTCAAAGGCTCTCTTCTTTTTGTAATCATCTTCTTGGGTATATCATTAGTGTTGATTTAGAAACTGATTTGTTGGCTTGCAGACTGTGAAGCAATAGATAATTTCCTGGGATATCAACTGTTTACCGAAGTTTTGCACCCAGGTGTTGGTGAGTTGGTGACAACATGGGACCTTCAATTTTCTCATCACTTTTTTTTCTGTCATGTTTTCTTTGTACTTCTCTCTCTCTCTCTCTCTCTCTCTCTCTCTCTCTCTCTCTCTCTAAAAACAGAGAAGCAATGTACCTAATTGGGCATCGGCTTGCATACTTGCCCCATATAGAAAACACAGAGAGAGAAGAAAACAGAGAAGCATGGTGTCATATTATGTAAAGTCAAAGTAACTAGGGTTATAGAATATAAAATTTGAACGAAATGCTTCTTTGGCAATGGCATTATGAGCTTGCATTACAATTTTTTTTTTCCCTGGTCATATGGGTGGCAAAGCTCAGAACAAAACAAAGATGAGCCCTCCCAATATCGCTTGTATTAAAAAAAAAAAAAAACAAAAACAAAGATGAGCACTTTGATTTTTGAGGTTCACCTCAGCTGTGGTAGTCTATTCGCAATTATATGCTATAACCTTAAAATTATCACAGCCATGATTTTATATCACAAGGTCATCATCTTCACAGCATCTTGCACACACTGGAATTCGAACTGCAGTGCTGAGGCAGTATTTCTTGCATGGGCCAGGGCACCCTGCATCCAAATAAATAAATATTTTAATAAACTAATAAGAATTCAAACAAAAGACTTGAACATTACGATTTCTAGATACAAATAAATAAATAAAATATTTAATAAATAAAAAAAGAGAAGCAACAATGTGGAACATTATAGAAAAGAAAATTATCCCAAGCATGACCTGGTGTTGGTGGAAGTTGATCCTGAAGAGATGACAACGGGTCAAAGGTGGCTTCTGTGAACAGAAGATTGGTAGCCACCAGCAACAAGAACATGCAAAGGACAGTTCTTTAAGATGACATTTTGACCTAGACGAATTCTCGAATGGATTTTCTTTGTTTGTTTTGTTTTGGGTGTGTTTTCTGCTCTTTATAGAGGTGGTTTACAATTCATTGCATAAATTTTATTTCTATGGAAACTTGGAATAATATCATGGTTTACAAAGAAGGAGCTCAATTGTTTTTGACTAAATAAAATCTTGCTTTATATTATCGGTAAACTAACAAATTAAGCTCCTTCCTTGTAAACCATGATAAATTTTGTTTGTTTTCTTTTCATTATCCCAAGTTTTCAGATAAATAGAAGTCTACACAAACTTGAAATTTTTGTCAATGAATCGAAAATTTGTTAAAGTGAATTGGAATGTAATTTTTAAGATCCATCCCCTAATTTATTTTTAGGAGAAGTCGTTACGGTTTTCACTCATTCCTAATTTCTTACATAAAAACTTGAGATAATGAAAAAAGTGCATCAGTTTCCAACTTTAAATTATTTTCATTCTCTAAACCTAATTTAATCTTTTTGAAAGGGAAAAAAACACATAGTTCTTGAGGTGAAATTCTAAATTACATAAGGTCTCGAGACTTCTAAAACATACCCAAAAATTTTTTTATTGTAATTATATAGCCTAGCCATAGCTACCTTGAAGCATGAGAACAAGTCCATGCAGAAGCAACATACAAACTAGTATCCTTCCACCCAAGCCTAATAGTCCCATCTCCTTGCACAAGGCTATACCCATGTGTAGGAGGAAACATGTTCAATATCAACTGAGCTTGAGCCATTGAATTGGCACTCATCCCTACTTGCATGAACCCATTTCTTCCCCCAAGCTCACTCCTCCACTGCCTGAACTTGTCCTCCCCGCTTCTCGCCGGCCCCCCGATCGCCAAAATGTTGTTGATCTCCCTATAAAACAGGCAGTGCTCCACATTGTGCCTGCTAGGGTTGTCGCTAGGCAAATATGACTCTAGTGAATCAAACATGGTCGAATAGTAATGTAGTGACCCAACAAAACGGTCCAAAAATGAGCCACTCTGTGACATGTCTTGCTCTACCAATGTCACAATTCTTGGTGCTAGTTCTTCAATCAGTCTCATTGTTTTCCAATCGGGGCCGGTTGCGTCGTAAAGCGAATGCTGCAGCCAATGCACGGCTAGAGTCTCCCCTCTCCTTACTTGCACCATGGAAGCATCTATGTCACCTATTTTCCTCACAATTGGATGAAATTCGAAGGATAGCCCTAGTCGCTTAGCAAAATTCGAGAGCTGTTTACCGGTCTCCATCAAATTTTCTGATGATGTTCCCACTCCGGTCATTCGCACCTGTGGAGGGCCCTCCATTCGTGTCGCGAGGATGTGAAACAAGGCTGGCCATTGCAAACCCTGCGCACACAAAGTATTCAACATCGATGTTAGTTGATGTTTCAAAACACATAAATATCGACCAAATATATCAATATATATATATATATATATCAAGAGAAATTATAAAAGTATTTGGATAAATCACATGCCTGCATGATGTCGAGGTCAAGAATATGAACCCTATCTCGGCGGTGAAAGGCCTCGAGGATGGCTTGGTTGGAAGTGAAGTGGGCAAACTTGATGAAGGGGGAGATAGTGTTGAAGACTTGAAAAGCACTATGAATGCTTTTGTAATTCACCAAAGGAGAACAAATGCCTAACCATGAGTTGATAACCCTACTAGTCATGGCCTTGGCAAAATAGGCCACCACGCGCTCAGCGCATGATGGCCCATACGGCGAGGCCATCTGGCTCAGCTCAAGAAGCATCCGGTGGGCCTCGGGGAGGTTGTCAACAGAGATGGCCACCGCGCATTCGAAGAGGAGGGTGATTAGGGATAAGCCATGCTCATCAAGCTTGCTCATCCCTCTTGCCCTAATGTTGTTATCTGCATGGAGTTGAAGCTCATTCCCCCATTGAAGCTCATGGTCATGATCACCATAGCTTCTCTGGCTGATTTTACTCGGAGTAATTAAGTCGGTGGAGAGAGATGACGGGACAAAATAGTCCTCGGATGTTGGCAAGGTGTCTGTGGTGGTGGTGGCGGCGGCGGCGGGTTCAGGCAAGTCGTCTATGAGCTGTTTGGTGATATGCTCCACCCACTGAGAGAGTTCACTTCTCTCCAAGGTTACAAACCGGTTTTCAATAGGCTTGGGAATGGGGAAAGGATTGGAGGTTGGATTATTTTGAAACCCAACAACAGGACTGGGATAGTTAGTCCAAGGTTCATGGGATTGGATCATATTCATAGTTCCATGAGCCATTTCAAATTTTGCTTTCATCAAAATCACAAATGAAGATAGATGGTGATGAAGGGGGTGTTAGAAAATAGGAGGAGTTTATTTTTAAAGGTGGTGGGCAGAGAAAAGGTCCTGTGCATGACATAGCAGAATTTTGGCACTTGTTTGGTATTTGATGGAAAGGAATGGCCGGCATATCCAAGACATACAGAAAAGGTTAGCATGCTACAAGCCAAGACCCACGTCAGTCAGGTAGTCATTTTCTTATATATTATTGGTTAATGATCATGATGAAAATATTTTCCATTAATTAATTTGGCAGGAAAAAAAACAATTTATACACGCATATCAAACGGCAATTGGCAGAAAGATAAGAGTACTTCTAGTTCTAGAGAAATGAACTAATATTTTTCATTAGTTAATTTGGGTTTTCAGCTAGATTATCAACGATTTGATTAATGTTACTTTGATTAGAAGTGTGTTGTAATTATATAAAACACTATGTCACTATCCATATATGTATATAACCCATATTCTATCTAGATCTAGATGAAATTACAAATCAAGAAGATGAGGAAAGAAACAACTAACCCACTAAATACTTCAGGGCAACTGTTAATGATGGCTGCTGTGAATAAATTAAGATATTAATTAATTTATATTATTTTAATTTAAAAAATTAAAAATTCATCATATTCAGACTTTTGGATTGTCTCTACTGTAGTCTGTGGTTTTAGATGTACTGTTTGAAATATTTTGTTTCTTATTGTTTCTTATATGGAGGCATATTGGCCCACAGGAAAAGACATTTTTGGCGACACACCAAAATAAATTATTCCCAAAATAAATTGAGTATGAATGGGTCGAGGATTGAACTTGTTTGGTTTCTGGGTTTGGATTGAATCATTTCCATCTGATAGCTTAATTCGACGATTTCTTAATTGACAGCCTCATACTTTAGAGAATTGTCCAAATTAGCAAAAAAAACCCATTTGGCCATAATGTTATAGAATTGGCCCCCACCAATTTGGCCAGCAAAGTCATATTTTCTGAGGTCAGATCGTCAACCTAAATAAAGGACCAGAAACCATCAAACTTGTCAAGATCTAGGGTCCAAGTCCTAGTCAACCAGTTTGGATCTTAGCTCAATTTCCTTTTTTTTTTTTTAAAAAAAATCCTTTGTTTAAGGAAAAATAAAATAAAAATGAAAGAACACATTACCGTTGAGGTTTTGTTTGTTTTGCAGAATCAAAACCAAGGGAATTAGCGGAGCATTTTAATACTAAATTTCCACGTTTTGCTTTTCCCATCTAAAATCTACAACTAAAGAAAAAGATAATTAAATTTCACTTTTCCGTTATCAGGTTTTGAGTAATACTACAGACACCAACTGATATGACTGTATTTCATTAATTTTCTTTTCGGAGCTCATTATGAACTTTATTTATTTATAGTAAATATGAAATTGCTGCCCCAGCTTGGTGTCTAAAAGTTGATGAAAATCCAATTGCATGTGTTTTCGTGGATCACAAGTTTTAGTTTTATGTGCCGTCGTTTTGAAGGTTTATTAGTATGAACTCTTCAACCTATGTGCCATTTTTCTCTCCAGTCAATTGAGAATGGATATGAGTGGTTCAATGTCTAATTTGAATACAGAAATGGTAGCTGAATGATGGTGACTCTATATTGTCCTAATGTCATGCCAAATGGCACTCTCAGAGAAAGCATGGACCCACCAGGAATATATAGAGAGAGCCGTGGAGAATATCTTTCGAATTATGCCCTATTTCATTTGGCCTCAAATCAAGTTATCAGATTCCTAATTGACCTGCATTCCACTAAATCTTTGTGCACTTCTGTTTTCGACTGAGAAAGAAAGAAATTAAATAAATACAATAATAATAAAAACTACAAGACACAGTCACATATTTTGTATATATGCGTGGAATAGGTAAAGCAGCATTAAGAATTGCATCTAATTGCTTCAAACTCAAAATGCAATTGCATCTAGCGGCTACAAGTCGGTGTTCACAAAAATAGAAGGAAAACAAGGTCGGTTGAAAAAAGAAAGAAAAGCAAAGTCGTTCTTCTCCAACCCTAAAAAAGATTTGTCTTTCCTTCTCTCCAATCATCGCGCGCTCTTTCGCTCCAAGAAACAAGAAACAATAATGAAAAAGTCGCTGCAAGTCCTAGTAGAGATACTCGACCATTATGCGGCGAACAAATGCAATGCTTTGTTTGGCGCAAGTGAACAAATGCAATGCTTAAGATTTTGAATTTTATGCTTTGGTTTGTGCAATTCAACATTGGGAGCACGATCTCACTTATAAAGAATTTGTGGTTTATTCAGATCATTAAGTTTCTCAAAAGAAGTTGAATGCTCAACATGTACTGTACAAGACTGGGGAATCTAAATAACAAAGTTGAAGATGCTTTGAGCACAAGGAATCTATTGTTAACTAAGATGAGTGCTCGAGTTATTGGGTTTGAGGAGTTAAAAGACCAGTATGTTATAGATCCATATTTCAGCTCTATAGAATATGAACTCCAAAGTCCTACTGGTTGAAAGGTGCATCCATTTCGAATATGCTTGGTTGGTATTTATTTAAAGGAAATTTGTTGTGAATTTCCGAGGTATTGTTATGTGAACAAATTATCAGTTTGGCAAATATGTTGATAGACTGGTTCGGAAGTGTAAAATTTATCAGTTTGGCGAGTTCACAAAACAAGAAATTAAACCAAATCCTAGTTAAGATAGGAAAATAATTAATTTAATAATTTAATACAGCTAAAACTTAGCCCTTTTTGGCTAGGATCACTACAAGGAAAAACCTCTTTAGCGACGAAATTTTCAGCGACCAACCCAATTTTGGTCGCTCAAAAAAGAAATTAGCGACAAACCTTTTGCAGTTGGTCGCCAAAGGTTTCGTGATATTAAGGCATTGTCCAAGACATGAACAAAATGAATTGCTACCAAATTCTTCAGAAGGGCGACGAAATGTTTTTGTGGCTATGGTTGCAAGTGGCGACGAAAAATAATTTTGGTCGCCATTCATTGAATAGAGTGCACGCGAAATTGACAAAATTCTAGGTGACAAAATTTTTTTGTCGCTATGTTTGCCAGTGTCGTCGCAAAGCAAAAATTCGCGCTTAAAATTTTTAGGTTATTTGGCCACCACTGGTTTTGGTCGCAGATTAGTGTGAGCTAAGAATTAAATTAAACCCATTCCAACACGCTTGTTATTTCCCTTATTCAGTTCACATACCCACTCCCTTCATCTCGCACGCCCTAACCTGCTCCGACGCCGACAAAGCAATCAGTCACTGACGTCGGCCAAGCACTCGTATGGACATACCCACTCTCTTCCCCCAAGATTTCTGATGGCCTGAGTTAATTTCGACTGCCTCTGCCCCAGACCATCTACCCTTCAGTTCTCCAGAATTTTCAGAATCTCTACAGCCCCAACCACGCAGTGATTCAAAGGTATTTTCTTCTTTTGTTTATTCAACAATTGTTCTATAGTTAATTGATTTTGATTCTTTCAAAATAAAATCTGTTTTGTTTTGTTTTGTTTTTTTGTCTTAACAACAGGGTCGTTGCAACCCCTCAACCATTGAATTGACAAAGTCCTCCTCTCACGACTTCTTTCATATGGTGCCTTTATGTTAGGTATGAAGACCATTTGCTCTGTATGATGTGCTTTTTGAGTTTTGGAACATGGAAATATTTATTGGCCATCTATGATTTACTGAAAACTACTTCATACCATGTGGATTGGTCCTTAATGATAATGTTGAATGAAAGAAGGTTAAACAATTAAGGACTGACAGGTAACAAACTGGTACATGAGTGATTCTCCCAAGTATAGTAGACTTTTGAATTATTTAGAATCAATTACGAGCCCTTGTGTTAGTGTCTTTAATTTATTAGACGAGTTTGTAGTCAAACCTAATTGGATTTGCACATAATTGAAGTAAAAGAATTGGAAGTTGGAAGTGGGTTATGTGGGTGTGTATTCGTTTCAAGGTTTCTTTGCTTTTGTCTGTAAGATTATGCTTTATTTTAGTTATTATTATTGTGTGTTTTTTTTTGGTCAAAGGAGCTTATGCTTTTATTGTTTGGGAGAATTTAACTAGGAAAAATAGTGTTGTTGTTTTTTGATGATTAGAGAAACTTAAAGGGAGAAGTCATAGACTATTTTGAGTTTGCAGACTAATTTGGTCTCAAGCTCTCCCAAAATATCGTGTCTAACAAATTTTGTTATTTTTTGCAGTAGCCTATTTGAAACATTTTCTGTGATGAATAATTCATCTATCTCAAGCACCTTTGTGATGAGAGTCAGTGTCATAAAAGTTGAATGCTTTAATTTTTTTCCTGTCTTTTTTGTTTTGTTTTAGGGAATGATATATTAGTATGTTGCTCTGTTTGAGGCTTTGAGCCTTCTCTCTCTATTTTTGTGCTTTGTAAATGTGCAGGATGATACTTAAGATGGCTTTTAGCTTAAGCAATAATAATAGGCCACATCTCAGCATGTGTCTCATTCTCTAAGGTGGTTATTTCTTTCACCCATGTAATCAAATCTTCAGAGCCTGTTTTCTCAGTTGTCTTTTTGTCATTCCTAGGCAACTTGTACGCTTTATGGGTCTGGCTTTCAATCCTCCCTATTGTCTTGAGGAACATTTACTCAAAATGCAGTTTACAGAACTTCAAGGAAGTAGATGGGTTGAATTTGTATGGTTGGATCACTATACTTTCAATCCTCTATCTATTTCCTGTGGCTATTTTTGTAGGGTCTCAATGGGTTCAAGGGTATCACAGAGCTATTGCAACTATAGGAAAACCATCCACATTTTGTTGAAGTGTCTTTTTGCTTAGCAATGGTAGAAGACTAAGTGCCTAGTATGTGCTTAAGCAAATTCTGAGTCTTGGGCCTGAAAATATTATAAAGAAATATCTTATAGACTTCTAGTTTTTCACTAGGATCATCCTCTCTTAGCTCGTGTTTTAACCTTTAAAGAATTTTTCATGTCATTTTATTTCAATTCAATCCTCTTTTTGTACATTTAGATATCTTTTTATTTCATTTCCTCACTGTATTCTAGTGGAAACTGAAAAAGTTGTCCTTAAATGTTTCTATTTGCACTGAAAACATTAAAACTAATACTTGTTTATGGTTAATTGATATTAGTTCATGTTTGATTGGAAACTTATTCTAAGTATTACATAGGAAGAATATAACAATTCTTGTATGTAATCAAAACAGAAACACTGCAAGGCCAATGCTTTGAACATAAAATAGAAAGAGTTTGATCATATAGGGGGTCACATCCTTTCCTGAAACACATGGAAGCTGCCAAACATGTTTATAATTTTATGTCACTTTTATTCTTTTTTTTAGTTATTATATTGTAATAATTTGAAGTATTTCTAAATTTCTTTTGGTTGGAAAAATGTAAAAGGGTGAAAATCCTACATACATGTAAGTTTTTGACAACCCATGATTTTAGTGCTAACTATGTACCTGGTTTTAGCATCAAATGAAGGCCTTATTCATTTAAGAAACTGAAATGCTTGTATATCTTGACAATGGTTTTTTTATACTGAAAACTCATTTTTTTTTTAAAAAAAATAATTTTAAATACTGAAAGGCCTTAATTTTCCACTGAATTGGTTGGGTACATCGATGTGGAATGGAATCACATTTTGACAACCTCTCTCTCACTCTCTCTTTGATTTTGTAGTAGCGTTTTCCTCTATTTTCCCTTTATTTAATTGGTTGTGCTTTGTAACTCAATATTGCACTGTAGTCTTGTACGTTTCTTCAATGATATATCAAATTGTCCATTTTTTTATAAACACTTTGTATTTATTTTAGAGTTTTGTTGTTTAGTGCAGGAGATGTTGTGTAATTGTTGAAGCTGCCATTGTGGTTTTTGTTGTAAAAATTTCATAGTTGGTTATTCAATTTAAGCTCTGCCTTTATGTATTTTTAATTGTAGTTGGTCAATTCACATTAATACTCTTTCAATAGTAAATAGAAACATTTGTATGATTTAGTGTTTTGATGTTTAAAGCAGTAAGTGGTGTATTTTTAAAGATTTGGGTTGGTTGATGAAATCTGAGGTTATGCAGAAATCTGTGATCTTGTGTTATGTTATGGACCAAAAGAGCTAGTTTGGATTTATATTTTGATCTGGATTTTTTATAATTAGACATTTCAATGAGCATGTCAAACTTGGTTTCATACAAATTGGAGTTAAATTGGATTTTTGGCAAATTTTTAAAGTAGTTGTTATGTTGCAGGAAGCAGAAAACTCTGTAGCTCAGTCTGTTTTGGATTTTGTTTTTGACATGCTTCCTTAACTTCGAATGCCATGAAATTTTTATGTGATGAAGTTTTATGTGTCTAGTTCTGATCTGGAAAGTTTCGCACTATTTCGACTCAAACTGGTTTTTTAGTGAATTTCCCAAGTTGAAGTGTTCCTGCCCAAATTGTTTAACAAAGTATTTATTTGGTCATATATGATTTACTGAAAACTACTTCATACCCTTTTTGTTGAATTATCTTTTTGCTTATCAATGTTTGAAGACCAAATTGAAGTGCCTAGAAAATTAGGAATGTCGGGCTATGTGCTTAAGCAGACTCTGTGTCTTGGGCTTGAAAATGTGATAAAGAAATATCTTCAAGACTTCTAGTTTTTCACTAGGATCATCCTCTGTTAGCTTGTGTTTTCACTTTTAAAGAATTTTTCATGTTATTTTATTTCAATTAAATCCTCTTTTTCTACATTTAGATCTCGTTTTATTTCAATTCTTCATTGTATTCTAGTGGAAACTGAAAAAAAAGTTGTTCAGTGTTTCTATTTGCATTGAAAACATTAAAAACCAGTGAGTGATTGCCTTATTTGGGTTTGTGGTTCTCTTTATCTTATAATGTGTTTAGAACAATATCATTTAGGAGTAACTTTACTGAGGTAATATCTTGTTTTTGCATGTCAAATTATTTGAGGAGGTGGAAGGATTTGGTTTGTGGTTTTGGACAGAGGACCATTTGAGGTAAGAACCTCTTCTTCTCATTACACTCAGTTCCATTTGTTTTCTTATTAACAGCTATAGTGGTTGTCAATGTCATTGTGGTGTTGTTTGTTTAAAGATATTAAAATGACATATGTGTTTTGTATTGTGTTGAGAAGTTTTGCAACCCATGGTTAAGGTGTGGATTATACTTTGGATTTTATGATTTATGTTTTCTAATGGGTTTGTGCTATGCATGATATTAGTCTTTACATTGGTTTTTCATAATTGTTTTCCTTCTTCATTTGTGGTATTTGTTATTATCACAAAGGTATGCTTTAGACAGTTGATATTGAGAGGTATGAAAAATGAATTCAAATTTTATTAAGTTTGTTCAAATACCATTCTCAAACATTCTTAAATATTGATGAACAATGATCATTTTTTTTTTTTATGTAGATCCAAACTCTTTTTAATGGCTTATTTAGTTAAGATTGTGAATTTCAGCTTTTGGGCAAGATTTCTTGTAATTCTGTTGTCGAAAATTGTTTGTTTTTGGTCTATATATAGTTTTATATTTAAATTTTCTTGGTTTTGGCATCTTCTTGACCGTTGGCATTTCATTATTTTGTTTCTTTTGTAAAGGAAGATGATTGATGAGTTTGAGAAGATCAAGCGACAATTGGTAGAGTGTTTGGGAATTCCACGATATTAAATCACAGACTCACAGTCCCTATCCACAGGTGTTAAAGATCATGACTACAAAACTTGGAATTACAAAAGGCAAATACATGCATCTTTTTTAGTCGAAACCCGGTCTTAGAGTGGGGAAATTATTACTACAAAACTTAGGTTTACCAAGGGCAAGAATATATGGAGCTTGGCCTCCAGTCCTTGAGTGAAGACTATTTTTGGATATGTTATGTGTACTTGAATAACTAGTATGCTCTTGTGTACTTTTGAATGAGAGAAAATTTTATTCATGTCATTTTCTATTGATCTATTTACCTAAATTTATTGTTTTCCAAAATTACAATATGTTAATGAAAAAAAGGTTAATATTATCACAAAACAGAATATAAATTAAATAATTAAAAACACTTAATATACAAATTTTAGCGACCAACTCAGTAAGCTTTAGCGACGAAATCAGGTAGTCACTGAAACCTATCGGCGACGAACAACCTATTTGGTTGCCCAATCATTCCTCAGTTCGCGGCAAATTTTGGTATTTTCGCGGGAACCCATCTTTTTAGGTGACCAACTCTTACTGTAAAGGCGACGAAACAAATTGGTCGCGTAAAGGTTTTGGCGACGAAAATTTGTTTTCGTCGCCTTTTGTCTCCAGGTACTTTCAGCCACGAGCCTTAGGCGACGAAATTGGCGACGAAATAATTTCGTCGCTAAAGGGTTTTGGCGACGAAATAATAGCTTTTAGCGACCAAACGTGGTGGTCGCCAAAAGGGTTTTTCCTTGTAGTGGATGGATGCTCCTACATCACAAGTCAATCCTGCCTTTTTCAATACACAACATAAAACGATTCATTCATAATTTGTGATGCTAAACTGCATACAAATAAAACCTCCATATTATTCACTACCCAATAAATCATCACTATCCTTTGATTTTTCAATTAATGTAAACTTTTGGAATGAATTGTTGATGTATATACATCATTTCAAAATATACTTCGGAATGAATTCGATCAAAAGGTTAACGCCCTTCTTTTCTTTTCATTTGCTCAGAGTTGCTCTTCTTTTTTTATTCGTGGGTAGTCATTTGTTTATCAATGATTCTTTTGGATGTTATTTGTTTGTTTATCTTCTATATATATAAAGCAAAAGAAAAAGAATTGTAAAACATTTAATACTCAAAAAAATGTCATTGGTTAATGCAAACATTAAAAATTGAAATTATTAATTAAATAAGGATAATATGGTAAATTCACACATTTTCACATAAATTTTTTTTAAAATGAAAAATCAGATAATAAATCCTATTTTTATGGAACACAACTACCCATTATCTTTTTTAATTCTAAAATAAATTTAAAATATAATTACAAATAAATAAATAATAATAAAATACAATTACAAATTAAAGTAAATACAAAAAAAAAAAATACATTCAACTAAGAAGTTGGCGGGAAAAAAAAATATAAAATAAAAAAGGTAAAATCGGCCTAGGCGCTAGGCGCCCGCCTAGGCGGCCTGGTTTTTTGTTTTTGTTTTTCCCTGACTTTAAAGAAAACACGCTGCCTCCTCTGAGTTGGGTACTTCTCTCTCTCACGAGTCACGACAGACCACCACCACCAGGGCTCCACCCGCGACGACCACCACAAGGCTGCGACCAGCGACCCCCGAACCCCGTAAAGAATTTGGGTTGTCCTCTTCGGCCGAAACAAGTGCATTTGCTGATGTGGTGGGCAAGCTTGTCTTAAAGTAAAACAAAGTGTGAAGAATCAAGACTGGTTTAAGTTGTGTTTTTACGATCATTTCAGTTTTAATTCCAAATTCCATTTTTCAATTGAGATTGTTTACAGTAAATCTCCTAACCTCATAGAATAAGAAACTTATTTCAAAAGAATTTCTTTACCAGCCTGAGAAAGAAACTATTCTTTCCAAGTTTCCAACCATTAAGACGATGCTAACAGACCGAAATAATTCCTTCTTACCCCTACCAGCCAAAGTAGGCAGAAATAAATAAAAAAGGCATCTATGTCTATATCTATAATTTCCTAAAAAAGTATCTATAGAAATTATGAAAAAATAAATAAATTATATATCTATTTAAAGGCACAGGCACAGGCATCAAACCCTGAAAAAGATTTGTCTTCTCTTCTCTCCACCCATCACTCGCTCGTTCCAAGAAAGAAAGAATGATTGACGAGTCGATGCGAGTCATTTTAGAGATTATCGACGCTGTGATGAAAAAAAGGGATGCTGTGTCTGGCGCGATTGATACTGTATGCATGCGTTTCTCTCTCTCTCGCTTTCCTTTTTTTTTTCAGTAAACTTAATAAGTATGATTGTTGTTGGTTTTTTTAATGAAAAAAATTATATCCAATTTGCCATTCAGTTACCTCCCCTTATGTCAAATCTCAAGATAGAGAAGAAAACGGACGACCCTCCTGGACGGCAGCAGGAGGAGGAGGAGGGAGAGCAGGATTCGAGTGAGTAAAAATCCTCACTCATTTAGTTTGGCCTCTATTCTTGTAAGTTTTAACGTGTCCTCATGTATGATATGATTTTCCCCTCTTTCCCATTCTGCAGGTATGCCGAGTCTGTTCTTGGTTTTCTTAATGAAACTACCGTAGATTTTGTGAAGGAAGCATGCGACACGGAGGAGGATCGTCATAGGGCTATGAGGTCCATCTGCAGATTGTTTGCAAGTCTTCAATCGGTAAGATCCGGACCTAACTAAACTTGTCACTTGTCTCTATACAAAGTTGGGTATGTTTTTTGCTCTTTTTACTTATTTATTTATTATGCATCTAGTTTAGATGTTGGTACAACCATTCGTGATAAGGTAATAACCAGTGTGATTCCCAGTTTTCCTCCTCTTCTTTTCAAGATTTGGCACTTCAGTTGTTTTTGTGAGGTCTATGATTTGCATATTAACCACATACAAAAGCCTTTTCTCTGCTCTGGAAACATCCGGGTTCTTTGATCGAGTAAAACAAAGTGATTCTAATTCGATATATAGGGGGATTTTTAATTCCAGGAGTCAAAGCATGATGTGGTGGTCATCTATGTAATCAAGTGGATAAGCCGATGTTGAGATGCATGCCTTTACTTTTTGTTTGTTTGTAAACGTTGTAATTTCACTTTGGAACTAAATTTTGCATCTATGATTGTTGTAGGGGGCTCCTCGTAATCGCGAGGAATACGAGGCATCCATCCCTGATAATCCTGACGACTGGACACAAGGGTTGAGTAAATAATAACCATGTATTTGATAAACGTTATTAGCTTGTTTGTAAATATTGTTGCAATCACCTTCTTTGGGTTCTTGATTGTTGTTCGACGCTTGCGTTGTTTTCGCTCGCAGGGCTCCTTATTATTCATATTATTAGACACACACAACACAATGCAGTCTAGGTCTTGCTCTGGAAATATCAGCTTATGTTGGTCATCTTTAAGAATGTTATTCTAATGTGATATGTGGAGGGATTGCTTATGGAGTCAAAAAAATTGCTATAGTTTGTACTGAAACAGTTTTGTACTGGATTTTTGCAGATGTGGGAGTATATGTACCGAAAGGAACAGGAGGATATGAGGAATTTCGCAGAGCAGGTGAGGAAGTAAAATTTGGTCAGATGTATTTCCCAAAGTGATTCATGTTATATATATATATATATATATAGGTGGATTGATTGTTCCAAGAGTCAGATGAATATGGTGATCTATCTATATATGTAAAATCGAGTTGATATGTCAATGTTTGGGTTGGGATGCAGGCTACAATAGCTTCTTTGGAAATGTTGTAATTCACTTTTCATCTTTGATTGTTGTTGTATGACAGTTGGCTTTGCAGAAGCAGAAGCGGATACAGAAGCGATTGGACAAAAAATTTCGACGAAGACGGAAAATTGCTAAGAAGACAAGTAAAAGAGAGAGAGAGAGAGAGCTCAAGTTCTGAATAAAGTAATTAATTCCGACTCGGAGAAAAGAATTGGTTTCCCATTCCATCTATTCTAGATATGTTTTTTGGTTTACTTTAATTAGTAAGGGTTGGTGTGTGTGAAAAGAGGAAAACCCTCTCAACTCCTTTATATGTATCAAGAGAGGAAAACCCTCTTAACTCCAAAATATCTGAGAACCACAAAACCAAAGTTTTAGACCTATGAGTTCATATTGTCTCTATTATTCTCTTCTCTCATCTTGCATAAAATCCAACACCACAAAACCAAAGTCAGCATTGGAATTGGCATAAGAATTTTACAAAAGAGAAACATAAGAGAAAATACTCAAATCTCAGTTTCACATGGACTGACACAAACAGTCGCACTTTGCCTCTAAGCCTTCATTATTTCTTCTCCCGTGGAACTGCAAGGCCGTTCAAAAAATGTGTTTTTTTCTTTTTCTTTTCATTTGCTCAGAATTGCTCTTCTTT
This sequence comes from Prunus persica, assembly GCF_000346465.2. Classification (NCBI taxonomy): domain Eukaryota; kingdom Viridiplantae; phylum Streptophyta; class Magnoliopsida; order Rosales; family Rosaceae; genus Prunus; species Prunus persica. The sequence continues at coordinate 20,062,147 of NC_034016.1, forward strand.
TTTTATTCGTGGGTAATCATTTGTTTATCAATAATTCTTTTGGATGTTATTTGTTTGTTTATCTTAAAATAAAACAAATCAAGACAGGTTTAAATTGTGTTTTTACAATGACTTCAGTTTTAATTCCAAATTCAAATTTTCAATTGAGATTGTTTACAATAAATCTCATAAAAGACCGAAATAATTCTTTCTTACCAGAAAATACCTATATCTATATATATATATAGAGCAAAAGGCAGGAAAAGGTGAAACATTCAAAATACTATAAAATACCTTTAGTTAATTCAAACATTAAGAATTGAAATTATTAATTAAATGAGAGAATAATATGGTAAATTCACATTTTTATATATTAAAAAAATTAAAATTAAAAACAAAAATCAGATAATAGGTCTTATTTTTATGGAACATAACTATCCATATTATCTTTTCTTAATTCTAAAAATAAAATAAAAAAATAAAAAAAATACCAAATAGCACATAAAAATGACTAAAGAGTCGCTGCGAGAGTCTTTATAAAGGCACAGACACAGGCATCAAACCCTGAAAAAGATTTGTCTTCTCTTCTCTCAACCCATCGCTCCCTCGCCCGTTCCAAGGAAGAAACAATGAGTAAAGAGAGGCTGCGAGTCGTTTTAGAGATAATTGAGACTGTGATGAAAAAAAGCGATGCTCTGTCTGGCGCAACTGATACTGTATGCATGCGTTTCTCTCTCTCTCTTTCCTTTTTTCGGTAAGCTTAAAAGTATGATTGTTGTTGGTCTTTTTAATAATAAAAATTCTATCCAATTTGCCATTCAGTTACCTCCCCTTATGTCAAATCTCAAGATAGAGAAGAAAACAGACGACCCTTCTGGACGGCAGCAGGAGGAGGAGGAGGAGGAGGAGGAAGAGCAGGATTCGAGCGAGTAAAAATCCTCACTCATTTAGTTTGGCCTCTATTCTTGTAAGTTTTAACGTGTCCTCATGTATGATATGATTTTCCCCTCTTTCCCATTCTGCAGGTACGCCGAGTCTCTTCTTGATTTTCTCCATGAACCTACTGTAGATTTTGTGAACAAAGCATGCGACACGGAGGAGGAGCGTCATAGGGCTATGAAGTCCATCTGCAGATTGGTTGCAAGTCTTGAATCGGTAAGATCCTGACCTAACTAAACTTGGCACATGTCTCTATACAAGTTGGATATGTCTTTTCCTTTTTTCTGCTCTTTTTATTTATTTATTTATTTATTATGCTGCTAGTTTAGATGTTGGTACAACCATTCCTGATAAGGTGATAACCAGTATGATTCCCATCGTCTTCTTTTCAAGATTTGGCACTTCAGTTGTTTTTGTGAGGTCTATTATTTGCATATTAAGCACATACAAAAGCTTTTTCTCTGCTCTGGAAACATCTGGGTTCGTTGATAGAGTAAAACAAAGTGATTCTAATTCGATGTATAGGGGATTTTTAATTCGAGGAGTCAAAGCATGATGTGGTGGTCATCTATGTAATCAAATAGATAAGCCGATGTCGAGATGCATGCCTTCACTTCTTGTTTGTTTGTAAACGTTGTAATATCACTTTGGAATTAAATTTTGCATCTATGATTGTTGTAGGAAGCTGCTCGTGATCTTGAGGAATTCGAGGCATCCATCCCTGAGAATCCTCAAGAATGGACACAAGAGGTGAGGAAATAATAACCATGTATTTGGTATACTTTATTAGCTTCTTGTTTGTAAATATTGTTGCAATCACCTTCTTTGAGTTCTTGATTGTTGTTGGTTGACTATGAGCCTGATATGGTAAAATAGTAAGTAATTCCCCATTTTGTTTGGTCTTGGTGTGTATATTTAGCACCTTAATTGCAATTCAGATGTCTACTATTCGTATATCTGTTTGATGAATCGTGTCATGGAAACATACATCTAGTTTCACTGGTCATCCATGTCATCCAGTAAATATGCTGCCAATGTTAAGAGGCATTAATTCAATATCTTGTTTGCAAATTTTATAATCAGACCGGAGTTTGAATATCTGATTGTTGTTGGAGAGCTTTCAACGCTTGCATTGTTTTCTCTCGCAGGGCTCCTTATTATTCATATTATTAGACACACACAACACAAGGTCGTCTAGGTCTTGCTCTGGAGATATCAGCTTCTGTTGGTCATCTTTAAGAATGTTATTCTAATGTGATATGCGGAGGGATTGTTTATGGAGTCAAAAAATTGCTATAGTTTGTACTGAAACAGTTTTGTACTGGATTTTTGCAGATGTGGGAGTATATGTATGAAAAGGAAAAGGAGGAGGTGAGGAATTTCGAAGAGCAGCAGGTGAGGAACTAAAATTTGGTCAAACGTATTATCCAAAGTGATTCATGTTTGATATCTATATATAAATCAAGTTGATATGTCAATGTTTGGGTTGGGATGCATGCCACAATAGCTTCTTTGGAAATGTTGTAACTCACTTTTCATCTTTGACAGTTGGCTTTGGAGAAGAAGAAGCGGATACAAAAGCGATTGGATAAAACATATCGAAGAAGACGGAAAATTGCGAAGAAGACAAGTAAAAGAGAGAGAGAGTGCTCAAGTGGCTTGGCTTGAATATGTCTACTGTTTTTCATGTTCTTAATTAATTAATTAATGCCGACTCAGAGAAAGGAATTGGTTTCCCATTTCATCTATTCTATGTTTTTTGGTTGCATTTTTAATTAATAATGCTGGGTCGTTGTTTTTGCATTTGTGGGTAATTATTTTATTATAGCTCCCTTTTTCAATACAACAATTTTGAGATGAGATAGCTCACTGTCTTCTAGCATTTGTTTATCAATGATTCTTTTGGATGTTATTTGTTTGTTTATGTTAAAGTGAGTTGTTGTGACGAAAAAAACAGAGAGAAAAAATACGGAGTGTGAAGAATTGTTACTACCAGAAGTGTAATTGAGGAGCTGTATGAGTTTGGTGTTGTACGATAGAGTGTACTATAGTGTATCAGTGGTATTTTTGAGTAGGAAAAAACTTACTTACAAAGCATGACTAGAGCTTTGTTTTTTGGGTCAATAACTTGACAAGAGCTTATAATAATTCACTATTTTGCTTTTAGTAACGAATAATATCCATTGCCAAATCACCCTTACTACTGTGGTATCACTCACCTTTGCCTATAACATTACCTATATATATTTGTAACATTAGTTTTATAATAACCACTACGGTTTATGCTGCACTAATCATTTTCTGACTTACAATATCACAAAAATCAATAGTGATGATGCTACTTCTAGTTATAGGCATCTGTTGTCCTATGAGCGATGTTGTTTTAACTTTTGAACTTTAGTTGTTTGTGCAAAATTAAGGTTGTTATGAATAATATCATGATGTTCATGTCTAATATTTCTAATATTTTTCATGTCCTGAATAAATAAATTAATGCTGACTCGGATCGGAAAAGGAATTGGTTTCCCATTCCATCTATTCTAGATATGTTTTATTTTTTATGAAAATAAAGAAAGCAAAGAGCAACATTTTGCCCATTACACAATGCTTGGATACCCTTCCTTCCTCGTTCTCATACGTAAAGAGTCTTGGTTCACGCTGCAATGGTTTTTTTTTTAATCATGCTCATGCATGCATGACATATCAGAAGTTATTAATTCATCAATCTTCAGCACACCCACCCACCTGACTGGTTTGCATTGCAATTTGCATACACGTCCTAGTCATCTCATCTGCAGCAAATTTTAGACCACGTGAATCATGTTGATGAAGGCCAGGCCTTCCTACCTCAGACGCCTTGCTGATATTTCAAAATCAAATCTCAATACAGTTTGTTCTGTTGAGGAAAGGAGTATGCTTCATCATTTGGCTGGGTGTTGGGTAAGAGATTCCGGGGGGTTTGGAACAACTTTTGCCACATAAGCATTTAACATATCTAGTAACGGATAGTTCATGTATGAATTTGAAAATATGTCTAGTTTGGAGGGTTCTTTTGTAGTTGACCCTTAATTATATTGTAGTTCAGAACTTTTTAGTTGATTGGTAATTAACAAATCAGAAAACTATATTCTAACCCAAAAATAATTAACTTAAGACGGGGTCACACATGTTTTGTATTTTGTTGGCTCGAGCATGTGTGAAAAATCTCATAAGCATGACGTAAACTGAATTTGATCAAATGGTTTCTAAGCTACAACAAACAGAAAATAAAATAAAAAGAAATACAGAGTGGACAAATTGTATTTTTGCTGTCATTATTTAATACAGTGAATGGCACATGTATACAGTGAATGAATTTGAGCGTCTTCTGTACAGTATTTTGGTAGAATGACAACAAAGAAGAAGAAGAAAATTACATTACAGCGTTAGTGGTAAATGAATTGATATTTACTCTGGAGTTTTTCTTTATCTTTCAAGACAGAAAAACTTACAGGACGCTCAGTGAGAATTAGTGGCTTCAAAATCAGTGCCTTTCTTCAGGCCTTAGAGCCTGAGTTTGCTTTTCAATCAAACCTCAAAGCTCCAGCCTATATAGCCAACGAAAAAATACAGGCGCAGAAGGCAGCATCTGTTAAGGACCCATGGGTAGAACTTGACCCTACTTTCGGCTTCAAATTCAAAATACAATTGGGAACAAGCTCCTAGTCCATCTGACGGATTGGCAAGGTCAGAGAGAGTCGTCCCGGTGTTGAGATACTTCTAACTGGGGAGGCAAGAGGTTCAAAAAGCTCCCTTGCACAGGATGACTGCTTCCGCTGTCAGATATCTCTGATGTCTCCGATGTCTCTGACTCTTCATCTGCTTCAAGTGAACACAAAAAGGTGAGAAAAGTAAAAGACATTTGCTCTCAATTTAAATGGATAAAGGTATAAGTTTACCAAATAGTGTTTTTACAGACGGTCTCTTTGGTTTGGTGCTTTTCTTCTTCAACGAGGCTTACGTAGAGACAAGAGACCGAATCAGTTTACAAAGAAAGAAAATGCCACACTGAGAGTACTTATAATATAAACACTGCAGTATAACCAGCTAAAATAATGTTCTTCCAAAGCCAACATCAGGATGAATGGGTGGCCTTAACCAGACAGGATACTATATATAATCGAAATCCAGCAAGTTAGTACATGCTTCCCCTGTTTCCCAGTTATTTGGGCCACTTGACTGTCATTGATCAATAATTTAACAATAATTTGTGTACGGCATCTCCCATTCGAACAACCATTAACATTATCTAGATTAACCCATGCATTACATGAACCATCAAAATCTATATATCTACACAAACAAATATAACACAAACTGTTAACTTAAACCAAAATGTAACAAAAGATAAAGTTTTAAGGCAAGTTTATGGGAGAGCAAGAGATATATATACCCATCCCAGGCACTTGATAATCGTTAACGATTTCGAAGTTTTTATATGTGTAGCCCACAAAATTAATGTCCTTAGAGGAGAGCATCTGCAAAATGGAGAGAAAATAATGGAAAGATTTGGTGGTAGCAAATTGTATATACAAATTAGTGACAAAAGCTAAGAAGAGACAAAACTCAAAAGCTAACCTTTCTCCAGGGACCAGTTTTGGATGAACTCTGAGTTTGGGAGTCAGACTGCAGACCAAAAATTAGTATAAATCAAATTATCAGAAATATGATGTGCTCAACACAGGTAGCTTCACAACTCCACAAAAATTGAGGCATATCTATACCTCTTCGAACTTTTCAAAATTTTGAGTATCCAAATCATCATTGACCTCAGGAATAAATGCAGCATCCATTTGATAAAGCTTATCCCATTCAGTACCATCGAACCAAGGATGAACCTGAAAAAGGAATCAGCAGCAACGTAATTCCCATTATATGCAACAAGTTCATGAACAAATTGAAGAAATTTAGAACAGGACACACCATACAACACCTTTATTTCATCTGCCCCGTTCGTTCCCAACCTTTGGTTGACATTACACAAGAGTTTACTGATAAGATCTTTTGCCTCTGGAGATAGCTTTGCTTCTTCTGGAAACTTCAAATGAGTTCTCCAGTTTACAATCTGCAAGAGACGGGTAAGACAGAAAACATTATTACGCAAATAGTCGGTTGCGGACAAGTGTGGTTCGCTACAGTTAAAACACAAGTGGCATCATCAACAGCGTGTCATGTCGAGTCAGGGGAGTCTACAAATGTCCCAAGTCATATAATGTTATCAAAAAGAACCATAGTTTATCAACTTCTACCACAAAGGAAGCCATGGAGGTGAGCAGGGCTTATGATATGAATCATTTAAGCTCCAAAATTATGAAAACAATAATTAAAAAGGGAGAAGAGCACGTCAAAGTTTCATTAATGCAACACCAAATGAGAGCAATTAACTACACTTCACCAAAGTGCACAAACAATCCAGGAACCAGTTCGTTATTAAAATCAAACACGTGCATTGGAATCTACAAATTGAAGGATGCAGATTGTTTAACTAAATTTTCAGAAACACGTAAGCTCTGTAAATGATGAAAAGTGATGTCACAAGCCAAAGAGGCATGCCCTTGGAAATTACGCTTGAGGCTTTTAAAAAGAGATATATTAAAATAAAATGTTCAATATTTCTAAAATTTACCTTCCTGCATGTTGACATCGGATCATCAGAATAGAAGGGTGGGTAACCCACAAGCATTTCATACATAATGGCACCAAGTGACCACCTGCTCATCGACGAAAATCATAACTTTGTCAATCCAGGCATCCAAAAACAAAGTAGCTCTTCAGTTCGTTGTCCATAATAATACCATGGTAAGTACCAATTTCCAAAATGGTCCCATTACAATATGAATGGTAGTAAAAATGGTGAATGCTAGGTCGTTGAAAAAAATAACCAATTGCTAAAATGCATAATACTCACCAATCGCATTCCATCCCATAACCTTTTTTCAAAAGAACTTCTGGAGCAATATAGTCAGGTGTACCAACAGTGGAATAAGCCTGCAGTGGCCATATATAAAAAATTAAAGGAATGATACCTTCGCAATGTTCAACCAAAAGGTCATGTATCGCAATGTTATACATCCAAAAAGAAACAGTTCCTCTTTTATCTACGCCACAGTCATTGCACTAGAAAGTGAGGAGGCAGTGGGGAGGTAGGGAGAGATAACAGTTCCTCTTTTATCTGCACCACAGTCATTGCACTAGAAAGAGAGGAGGCAGTGGGGAGAGAGGGAGAGATAATGTAATTGCATAATGGTGTATAACTTACAAGCATTCTCCTATTCTTCTGCCAATGTTGCAGTTGCTCTTGTTGTGTTCGTTTTGGAGCTGCAGGGCGTTCATCATTCTGTGGACCACCATTAACATTGGGTGCTATTGAAAAGTCTTCCCGGATTGTACTGCAGTCTAAAGGTTTACACAACCCAAAATCTGACAGTCTTAAGTGTCCATATCTATCAAGTAGTAAATTGTCAGGCTTGATATCCCTGCAATATGCAAAACAGCCTATGTTAACATCCATTTTTGCAGTCCAATAAATTGTATTATTTAATCTGTCAAAAGAGTCAGTGTTGATATTGTACCACAAACCTGTGAATGTAATTGTGTTTATGGATAGACTCAATAGCCAAAACTGTTTCGGCAACATAAAATCTAGCTTCATCTTCAGTCAAAATATCCTTTCTCATAAGCAAAGTCATCATATCTCCTCCAGGTAAGTATTCCATTATAAGATAAAGAAACTCATCATCTTGAAAAGAACAGTACAGCTTCACAATGCAATTGCTGTCCACCTCAGCAAGCAAATTCCTTTCAGCTTTGACATGCTCAACCTAAAAAGAATGTAATATAAGTCAACTGACAGTAAATACAGTTTAAATCACCTTGGTAATTCAAATGGAAGAACAGTTGACTAAATACCTGGCCTCTACGAAGCATCTCTGATTTCTTGAGCTTTTTCATGGCATAAACAGAACCTGTTGTCTTTTCCCTGCAGACACGAACCTGCACCATAAAAGCAACATTTTACTGGTTAAAATCTCATATCAAACTCATGAGACGAAATTCCCACCCTGTGGCTGCTGGGAGGCTGAAAGTGAAAACGAAGATCTGATACGAAGATATATACCTCACCAAATGCACCCTTGCCAATCATAGTCAACAACTCAAAATCATCAACACCCATTTTATGCCTCTGAAGGCGCATGTATTCAGTTTCTTTCTTCTCCAAGAACTTAAGAAGGTTGTTTTGATCTTCCTCAGAGACATCAGCATCAGCCAACTTTTTTTCTAACATATTTCGCCTGCCCCAGAAAGTGTAATTACCAATTAGAAATCATAAAACCACTAAAACTGGTTAAAATTTTGTTTGCCTATATCACAATAGCCTTATAAGAAAGGATCACAATCTGCATTGTAATGACCAATTAGCAATCATCAAACTTGCAAATCCAGCTCCCAATACTTTTTGGGCGTTACTAATTCTGAAAAAAAAAAAAAAACCAAAAGAAAGAAAAAGGGCAAAGTATCAAATTATTATCTACCTTTCCTTCCTCTCCTGGAGGTTCTTCATCTGCTCCTTGTAATGGTTCTCAATATACTGCTTGGCCGCAGCAGCCTTCTGCTTGGTGACATTGGAAAGCGCTTCTTCATCCGTATTCGAATCCTCCTCGCCTCCACTGCAAGGCTCCTTCTTCCTAGTCGAGCTCCTCAGCTTATCGCGCGGTTGAAGCTTCTGAAGCCAACTTCGTGCCGAATCCATCTCCCTCCTCACAATGCAGAGCCCAATGTGACCAGATAGCACCACACCATGCCCAAAGCCGCAATGTATTTCTTCAATCGCAAGCCATCTGTATTTTTGCTAGCGATTATCACAATTCACAAAGAACGCAATACATTGCCTGTAAATCAAGCATTGCAGGAATGAAACATTGGAAGCAAAAAATTTCAAAATCGATCACAATTGACAATGACAATGGCGAGCGAAAGAAAATGAAGAATGTGGAAAGATTCTTGGGAACAAGACAGATGGGGCTGAGAATTCGGGTTACCGCGTAAAATTAGCGACAGGCAGAAAAAGAAAAGAGAATGTGATCCGCGAAACCCTAAAGATAGTCCGCCATTTTCGCTGGAGCTTGAAATGCTTGGGCATTCGGGTCCGGAGCTTCAGAGAAACTCCGACGACTCTCTTTGCTTTGTTTTGTTATCCACGTAACTCTCTCTCTCTCTCTCTCTCTCTCTCTCTGTTGTGCACAGCACAGAGAGAGACACCTTCCCTCCATTTTTATATTGATAGATATAGCTTTTCTGTTTTCCTTCGAATTTTGCATTTCCATTTTAAATCAAATAAAATTTTAATATTCGAATGTATTTTTTTTTTTTTAAAAGGGTATTAGTTTCAGATTCGTTGGATCTCACGAGAAATTGATCCGCGAAGATTCGCTTGGGCGGCGCTCTTCCACGTTCTATGTATGTACAAGCCTTGCGCGGGATGCGCATCCCCTCTTCTCAAGCCCAATTAGTTTGTCGCCAAAGTTATTTATTTATTTATTTTATTTTATTTTTAATTTTACAAGGCGTATTTGTATCCGTCAATAGGCAACCACAACTAGATAGGCATCCGTATTAGTTAAACCTCACACTTCTAGAATCAAACCATTAAACCAAATACTAGTTGATATATCTCAATTTAAACTAATTTATAACTCGTGAAAATGTGATACATTAAACACATCAAGTTTTCGGTTGTCTTTTTAATTTATGAAGGATGAAAACTAAGTTCTCATAATGCATGTTGTGGAATGTTTGGAAATTATATTAGTTGAAATTGGAGCAACATGAATTACCATACCCATAATCTTAACCATGGAAAATTGATAAAAATAAAATATAAACACACACACACACACACAAAAAAACCCACGTTGAAAATATCCCCTTTTTTTGTCCAGATAAACCCAACATTCGAAAAGGGCAAGTTGCAGACTAGTAGTCCCTTTAGCACAAGGTTTCTTGCATTATGGGCCACATGCATGGGACCATCCCCAGTCCCTTTGAGAATAATACATCAACCAGAAAGAAGAGCAGAGTGTAAATTAAGCTCACACAACCAACCACTACAAATCCAAATCACTTCAAATGTTACTACCATTTACTGGAGAAGCATTGCCCTCAGAAAGTGACTGTAACAAGCAATTGGGCAAAGCAAAAAGCTTCCATGAGTTTCTCCAAACTATTATACTTTGTATTCTTGCACTTAAAAATTGTGTGCCTTAAAAGGCTAACAAGTGTATAATACTCAATCACCAACATCAAATCAAACTCAAGAAGCTAAAGGTCTAACCGAGTGGAAAAAAGGCCTTGATTTACAAACCAGTAGTCTCATGTTTGAACCCATATTACTTTGATAATGTGTGTGTACGAGAAGCCCTCCCTCCATTTGTAATATAGACTATTGCTTGTATTATGAAAAAAAAAATAAAACAAAATAAAACAAAAGCTGTGTAAATCACATGATAGCAACCTTCCCATCAACAAATGAACCTAGCTTATTATGAATCTTATTAGTTCAGCTGGCATGGAGATGCGTGAGGTGGTTCAAATATCTTTGTAGAAAAGATCAACCTTGAGCTTTTCAGTTTAGGCATGAAGAGTACATAGCTAATCGCATGAATTTCAACAGTAAACCTTTTCTGCTCATTTTTATGCCAAAGGCAGAAATGATCTTTGAGAACAGATCAAATTGAGACTAACCAAAAGTTGAAGCTGTATATCATTTGAAATATATCTCTATTATAAATAAGCCATTGTACATCATGTGTTGAAACACGAGTTTTTCCATCTGTTTACCTTTTGAGACATGCTAAAAACAAGAGACTCAATTACTGAAAGTGAACGGTTTCACATACACTAAAAGAATGCTTCATACAATATCCTCAACCAAATCTAATATGAATCATGTGTCAGTCACATGTTGATGCTCCTATTATACGGCCCCTCTCATCAGGATTCAGAAGAGACTTCTTTTTCCATTACCGTTAAAAGGCAACGCCACCCCAGGAAATAGATTGCAGACTGATCTTGTAACAACTTTCTTAAATAACCAATGCAGTACAACATATTTGCCAAAGTCAGGCCATTGGGGCTTCACCATGTAGCAACAAACCCAAAAGCTAGAACTGGGGATTTATCTTACTGCCACCCTTATTTCTACAATCTAAAAGGGGAAATCCTCCATAACAGGGTCAACTGAGGAAGTATTAAAAAATTGCTGATGAATGAAATTGCTTTACTCACTTGCATATCTGACTTTGAATTTGGATGTTTATCTAACAGCTTAACTGAAATCAGCGGTAATATGCCATGTGTCTTGAAGACATAAATGGAGATGTAGCAAAAGCAGAGGTCTTTTGAGTTTGGGCAGGAGGATTTGTGGATCTCTTTTTCTCATGCTTGGTTTCAGCACGAAGCCAGGACTCAACAACAGAGAGCAGATTGGCCGAACTCTTCAACTCATTGACCTCCGATAACTTCTCAGCCCTCTTTAGCTCACCATCTTGGATGTAAGCCAGATGGGTTGCCCATGTCTCCAACCCATCAAAAATATGGGTTGCATAAACAATTGTCGCTCTTCTCTGCAGTCAACACAAAAAGATGAATAAAACTATACCAGAGTAAGCAGGTTTAATAATGTGAGTATAAAAATATTTAAATTACTTAACCAAACAATTAAAAATGGCCTCACCATGATATATGCAGCATGCAATGGGATGAAAAAATATGCATCATATAATTTGTCCAGATGAAATGATATATGCAGTTTTTCCCATTTAAAGATCTTCCACATATCAGAACTGGAGTCTGTACATGCAAGTGAATATTATAACAGTAAATAAAGCAAGTCCGTACCTGTTCACATTCTTCCTTGAAGAAATCTAATAAGTCCAGTCTCGCAACAACATCCAAGTCGACCGTTACCTCATCAAGCAAGAGAACCTGGGATTTAACAGAATGATTCTAGTTAGAAATAGTTTCAAATGTCAACATCATCTACTAGATTTTTAATCACAGACGGACTTGGAATACGAAATGATACAGCAATTAGGTGGAGATTCCAATGTGCAGGCAATGGTATGAAATATGAAGCACCCCTAGAACACAATACAAATACAAAATTGACCATTACGAAACGCTTCAGGGGTAAATTGAATGCAAACTATGGATCCTCATAAACGTGCACTGAAACAGCCATTTCATTTTGTTGGTACAAACTCATATTCAAGATTTCAAGATACCTTGAAAGGATGAAGAAGCCCCATGCAGATTTGGACTCGACGTCGTTGCCCATCAGATACTTTATGCATTCGCCACTGGAGGTTTATATCAAGCAGCTCAATCAACTTGTCTCTCCTAACTGGATCAGTCCCTTCAACTGCCAAAAATTGGGGGCAAACACAATTTAATTTCAATTGATTGAATTTCAATGATCTACAAGCTCATGAAATGAGAAAATGGAACTAATAAAATTTGACAATGTTAAAAACAATAGATAGACAAAGAACCATTAGGTATCAACAAGTTACATAACATTATCCAAGAGCTTCACGAAGTTGCATAGTAGAAATCATTCACTACACTATGTTTTTTGCTTGACCCTTCTACATTAAGATTATTTTAAAATTTTATATGAAAAGGAGAAAAATGTAGCATGCCAGTCAAAATTACCCACCTCCAAATATCATATGTTCAGCTGAGAAATCTCCCTGCAATGGAAGTTCTCCCTAAAAATTTCCAAAGACAAATTTATTTTCAGTTTCAGTCAAGGAAATGAAAACAAATTGGCTAAAAAGCCTAAAATGCATGGCCATGATACCCAAATAAGCGAAATGCAAGTGCTTTTCAGCCTAAATAAACCATTCAATGATGGCAGAGTTTGTTTAAGAACTCACAGCAGAGCCAACAGATTTACTCCACGAGCCTCCCAAGTAAGCTAAATCGCCGCTGCAAACCAAATGAGTGTCATGAAAAGCCGAACAATTTAAAACCCGCACCACATCTCTCCCTCCCACCATCTGCTTCCCTGCTAAAATCTTCAGCAAAGTGGTCTTGCCTGCAAAACTACCCAATTAGCTTCGAAATACAAATTTAACTGCTTTCCAGGAAACTGAGTTTCCGTGCAACCAAAGAGACCTAAGAAAATGCCAAACCGGCGAAACGAAGTCTGGTTTTCAATTACCAGATCCGTTGGCGCCGACGAGAAGGCATCGCGACCCGGGGGCTATGTTAAGGTTGAAATCGCAGAAAAGCGGGGGTTGTGCATCGTACGAGAATTGCATGCCATGGACTCTAATACCGCTCGACGTCTCTCCTTCTCCTTCCGCTCTCGGATTGGAGGTTTCACTGACCCTGCCCGCCATGGTTGCTCTGCCAATCCGGTAGCACGGAGCTGATTGTGTTTTCTGTGGTGATTTTATGAATACGAGTTGGCCGATACTAATAGGGTGCCGATGGTGGATGTTGGTCCCACTGCTTGTGTACACGTGGCGGATAAATAGATGGCCACGTAACATGCTCTTGGGGAAAGGATAAAATCTGGTGTATAAACGGCCACGAGTTTAGAAGTAATGGGCCAACCAGAGTTGGTCAAGAGCTGGTTGGAAGTTCCCACCCGCTTCACTTTTTCCAGACGTGGCCACAAACTATTGGCTCAACCGAAAATTAAAGTCGTTATTCAGTGTATGGATCTGGATTTGTTTGACAAAACGCTGGGTTTTTATTTTCTTTAAATAAAATGAGAAAGTGGAATTTTAGACTTGTGACCAAGAATTTAATACTCTTTCAATTTTAAAATGAGAAAGAATACAGCCGCGCGGCTATACTTTTGGCCTATATAGCCTCGGCTACTCTTTGTATATATTATAATTACAAAGTATAGCCGCGCGGCTATACTATTTATTTTAAAAAAAGTCCGACCCGCCTAGCCTCTAGGCAGCAGATTATTATTTTTAATTTTTAAAGAGTATAGCCGCGCGGCTATACCGGTGAAATATATTAATATTTAAACAGGATTAAACCGACATGTCGTATTGTTTATTTTGCATGAAGCGACATGTTTGCGCAAAAACCCGCGGAACCCCATGGCCAAAAATAAATAAATAAAAAAAATAACCTGCTGACCCGAGGTCACCTATCCGTCGCTACAACTTGTAGCCTACAAGTGATAAGCGTGGAAGACACTTCTCCTTCTCGGAGACGGAGAAAGGGTGCGCGGGTTAACTAATCGTGTGCCCCTCGCGCGCCATAGAAACAACCTCTTCGCTAAAACATCCCTAGTCTCGTTAGGACTGTCGCTGAAGCAACAGCAACCATTTAAAGCTGCAAAACCCTCACGAGGGAGAGAGAGGGGTTTCGGTTCTGCGAATCTAGGTTTAAGAAAATTCCGAATAAGTTAATCCGAAACTCCTAGATGTGAATTTGATTCATTTTGACCACTGTAATATCTAAATTCGGTACGTAAGCAATTGAATTTCGGTAATTGTTCGGTCGCAATCCTTGATCGAATTCGGTTTCAGGTTTTGTGTTTGATTTTTATGTTTAATTCAATGCGAATGAATGCCTACTTGCTCTGTCAGATAAAATTGCCCTAATTTACACATATACAATTGCATGGAGGAAGACGAAGACAGGATTTTGTTGGACAGTTTGGGCGTAACGTCGGCAAACCCTGAAGATATCGAGAGAGACATTTTATCAGGGGTATGTAAATGCTAGGTTTCATCGTTTTCATCTTCATTGTTAATTGCATTGTGCCCAGATAATCAAAACCATGTTTTTTGAGCTGCGAAAATATACCGAGAGTGATTGAATAGTTAATCAAATGCTAGAATTTGACAGTAGGCAGTGTTTGAAGTGCAGGCGCAGAACAATGGCAATGCCAGTGAAGTTGGAGGGAGTACTGAGGAGGAGCCTCTTGAGAGATCAGAAAGTATTGATCCATTGGCGGCCAGCCAGGCCAAACTCTATAACAAATTGAGGGCAGTTGAGTTTGAAATTGATGCCGTTGCCTCCACTGTTGAACCTGAACAAGCGGGGAATGAAGGCGCTGCTTGTGATGGTGATGATGATGGCGTGGAACCCGGGGATAAGGAGGACCTTGATCAGGCTTCTGCTACTGGGTTGAACCTTCAGCATGCCTTAGCTACTGATCGACTGAGAAGTCTAAAGGAAACAAAGGCTAAACTTGAGAAAGAGCTTTCAGATTTGGACAAGCAAAGACCTTCCAAGGGTAAACAGCGTGACAAAGTCTTATCAGATATTGTCAAGGAAAAGCCTGCACCCAAGAGGAAGTTGAAACAAGTTAAGAAATCTGGAAAAAATCTAGAAAAGAGGCTTAAAACAGTCTCATTTGACGAGGATGATGACTTCGATGCTGTGTTGGATGCAGCATCTGCAGGCTTTGTTGAAACAGTGAGTTTAACACTTGAACTTTACCTAGTGGTTCAATCTTTCTCACCTTGTGTTTTGTAAAATTTGGTGTGGGTTACCTAATTAATTATGTATAATGTTAGTAAAAGATGTTATAAATGGTTCATTATAAATTAAGTATAAAAAAAGGAAGAGAAACAACAGGGATAACTAAGTTGACGCTTTTGATATTCCAGGAAAGGGATGAATTAGTTCGAAAAGGAATTTTAACTCCCTTCCATAAGCTCAATGGCTTTGAACGCCGCCTTCAAGAACTAGGGCCATCTCAGAGGCGTAACATTCCTGCAGAACAACACAGGAGTAATGATTTTGCTTCAGCCAGTGTTGCTAGAGCAGTGCAGTCAATTTCAGAGGCTGCTCAAGCTCGCCCATCCACCAAGCTACTTGATCCAGAAGCTCTACCAAAGCTTAATCCACCCACTTATCCTTTTAAGAGGCTAAAAAAACCTCTTAAGATTCCTCAATCCCTAGAAAATGATACGCACAAGAATAAAAGTTCAAGATTAAGAAGGAAGCGCCCTTTGCCTGATAAAAGATGGAGAAAGCTCAGTAATCTCGAGGAAAAGCATGTGCATGAAAATGGTATGTTCAATGTTGTCCTTGATAGTGGTGTTAAGTAGTTGCATGACATAGTTAAATGTTTTGTACAACAGAAAGTTGTTTTAATTGTTTTATCTATTTTTCTACCAAATCTTAGCAAGTATGTTGTTTCATTTTGTTCTACTTGTTTTTTCTTGCAGAAGACACTGCCAGTTGCGAAGAAGAAAACCAAGAGGATGTTGGAGATGTAGATGATAATGAGTATACTTATGTTACCTTGGAAGGGGGGCTGAAAATCCCAGAGCACATTTTTAACCAACTTTTTGACTATCAAAAGGTAGGTGTCCAGTGGCTATGGGAACTGCATTGCCAAAAAGCAGGCGGAATTATTGGAGATGAGATGGGTCTTGGTAAAACCATCCAGGTCTTGTCCTTCCTTGGTGCATTGCATTTCAGTGGCATGTATAAACCAAGCATAGTTGTCTGCCCAGTTACACTTTTGCGCCAATGGAAAAGGGAGGCTCAAAAATGGTACCCAAGCTTTCATGTGGAGTTGCTCCACGATTCTGCTCAGGATCCTGTCGGTAGGAAAAAACGATCCAAATCTAATGAAAGTGATTCTGATAGTGAAGGTTCACTGGACAGTGATTATGAGAAACCGGCATTATCCAAAAGCACTAAGAAATGGGATTCCTTGATTAACCGTGTTTTGAGGTCAGAATCTGGGTTGCTAATTACAACTTATGAGCAACTCCGTATTGTAGGGGAAAGTTTGCTTGACATTGATTGGGGTTATGCAGTTTTGGATGAAGGACACCGAATTCGGAACCCAAATGCAGAAATTACTCTAGTTTGTAAACAGTTACAAACAGTACATCGTATAATAATGACGGGTGCACCAATTCAGAACAAGCTGACTGAACTGTGGTCCTTGTTTGATTTTGTTTTCCCTGGAAAGTTGGGGGTCCTGCCCATATTTGAGGCTGAGTTTTCAGTTCCCATATCTGTTGGTGGTTATGCGAATGCCTCGCCATTACAAGTATCCACAGCATACAGGTTTAGATTGATATATTTCAAATTTACAATCTGATATTTAAATTTTCAGCGTTCGGTAGACTGGATTATTACTTCTATCTAAATACTCTTACAGAGTACTTATCAATCTATTTTTGTTAACTTTTGAATTTTGGAAATTCCTAAACTATCTGAGTGTTTATAGGTTTACCACCGTTAAGAAAGAAAACCCATAAGATAAAGTCATTCATGAAAGATGAAACGTCTGGTATTTTTTCCAAATTGTTCCCAGGGTTGTATATATATACACTTTTCAGTCTAAACCTTTCGCTGTGCAGGTGTGCTGTGGTTTTGCGAGATTTGATCATGCCGTATCTCCTCCGGCGCATGAAGGCAGATGTGAATGCCCAGCTTCCTAAGAAGACTGAACATGTCATATTTTGCAGCCTCACTGCTGAGCAACGTTCTGCATATAGAGCATTTCTGGCTAGTTCTGATGTGGAACAGATTATGGATGGTAATAGGAATTCGCTTTATGGAATTGATGTCATGCGTAAGATTTGCAACCACCCTGATCTGCTTGAGAGGGAACACTCTGGCCAGAATCCAGATTATGGTAATCTCAAACGCAGTGGAAAATTGAAAGTTGTTTCGCAAGTCCTTAAAGTTTGGAAGGATCAAGGTCATCGTGTTCTTCTTTTTACGCAAACTCAACAAATGCTTGACATTATTGAAAGTTTTCTGGTTTCTGGTGGTTATGGCTACCGGAGGATGGATGGTCTTACTCCCATCAGACAGAGAATGGCCTTAATAGATGAATTTAACAACTCAAGTGATGTGTTTGTTTTCATTCTGACAACTAAGGTTGGTGGTTTAGGGACAAATCTGACAGGAGCAAATAGGGTGATCATCTTTGATCCTGACTGGAACCCTTCCACTGACATGCAGGTACATTTTGGACTTCACTATTCTTTTAATTTGCAATTTGATGCAAATGTTTGAACTTGGAAACTAGTCGTCTGAACTGTAAAGGTTACTATATATATGGTCTGTCTTGTGAAATTGTCAACATTCAGGAGTAAGGATCCTTCTAGTGTCTTTCTGATGGAAGTAATATGTACAAGTTTTTTGTTGACCCTTGTTTGAAAATTTTGAATTTTTTTTGGTACTTTGGAAACACATTTTTGTAATCTGAATGCCTTTAACAGGCAAGAGAGCGTGCTTGGCGTATTGGTCAGAAGCGGGATGTAACTGTATATAGATTGATCACCCGTGGAACCATAGAGGAGAAGGTGTATCATAGACAGATTTACAAGCATTTTCTCACCAATAAGATATTAAAAAACCCACAGCAGAAAAGGTTCTTTAAAGCTCGAGATATGAAGGATCTCTTCACTCTGAATGATGAGGGTGAGAGTGGGGCGACTGAAACAGCTAATCTGTTCGGTCAGTTATCTGAAGCTGCCAATGTTGTTGGTACACAGAATGACAAGCACAATAAGCAAGAATCTCAGAAAGTCTCTGTACCGCTTGCCAATGGTGCTGGGGCTGACAAGGGGAAGAACTCAGAGGTTGGACCGTCCAGGAGGAATGGGAAAGAAAAAGCTGACCAGAGCAATGATGAAGTAGATGAAGAAACAAATATTCTGAGGTGCCTATTTGACGCCCAAGGGATACATGTAAGTTTCTTCAATTTGTGTGCCACGTACACATTTTTCTTCATTGGTAGTATTGCACCTGTGTCTGTCAGGATTCTTTTATAGCTGTGGAACTTAACCTGAGATAAAATGTTATAACTTTGGTCTAATCAAGTTGTTTGGTTGTCTTCCCCAAAATAATTGCAAGCATTTTCTGTTGATTGGAGTTTTGGATTAAATCTTATTTGTCACTGTTGGAGAGTCTTGTACGATGGAGGAAAATTATATGTAATATAATATATATTTCAAATTATTTAGTAGTATTTTACTATGTATTCATGTAAAGCGCATATAATAAGAATGCATTGATTGTAGCACGAGACTGACATTGTTAATGCTCAATTCAGTCTCCATCTCCCTGCAGTCTGTTTACGTTTTTCTTTTAACGTGGTGTCCAATTTCCACTGCAGAGTGCTATGAATCATGATATGATCATGAATGCGCATGATGAAGAGAAGATGAAGCTTGATGAACAAGCTTCCCGAGTTGCACAAAGAGCAGCAGAAGCACTGCGCCAGTCACGGATGCTTCGAAGCCGTGATAGTGTGTCTGTCCCCACATGGACTGGGAAATCAGGAATGGCTGGCGCACCATCATCTGTCCGTGGGAAATTTGGTTCAACTGTGAATTCCCAGTTGATCAATAATACCAAACGCTCAGATGAAGTTTCCAACAATGGAACAAATGGTGTTGCAGGGGCATCTGCTGGGAAGGCATTATCTTCTGCTGAATTACTGGCAAGAATTCGAGGAAAGGAGGAAAAAGCTGTTGAAGCTGGAATTGAGCATCAGTTTGGGTTGGCTTCTGGTTCTAACAGAGCAAAATCTTTGGATGTTGGACCTTCTAGGTCGTCTCACAATTTAGGTGGAGTGCAACCTGAAGTACTGATTCGTCAGATCTGTACATTTATCCAACAAAGTGGAGGAAGTACAAGTTCTTCAAGCATAGTGCAGCATTTTAAGGATAGAATACCCTCAAATGATCTTCCCTTGTTTAAGAATCTTCTGAAGGAAATAGCCAAACTAGAGAAAACCCCAAACGGATCAGTTTGGGTTCTAAAGCCAGAGTTTCACCAGCAGTGATCTCAATCTCAACCTCCGATTCATTGCCTGAGATGAGAGTGCTGATTTTTTGTGGATAGTTGTGGGTTCTCCAAATATCCGGAGTTTATTTGGAGCAATGTTCATCTGTGATCCCTGAAATCTTCCTAGTAGGTCACTTTTTTTTTCTCAGTTTCCTCCGTTCTCACTGTTGTTAATATCTTCACTAGGGTAAAGGTGACAAGAAATTTCTTAGTTTTTTTTTTGGGTACGTCCTCGAAACATTTTAATCAAAACCACACAGAATAGAGACATTTTCTCTGTACAGTAATTGATAGAGTTCTGAGAATTTCCTCTTTCCATGTTTAGGAGTCAATTGAACAATCTTGCCCGATAGAGTACTTTTGGCTTCTTAGGTGTAGATGATAGACAATATAGAGAGTTATTTTCCCCTCTTTGAAAATGGGCCTCAGAGAAACATTTGAGAACCAGATTTCGTCGTTTTGAGTGTTTGTGAGACATATCAGACTTCCAAGCACTCTGTTCCGCCGGCCAGTTCAAATCTTCTGCTCTAGCCGTCTTGTGTAATGCCAAAGTGGCCCATCGCGTACTTGTATAGACTTGCCTGCCTTTTATGTTATTATACTCACAGGTGAACCAATATTTGGTTGCCACTAGTTTTCTTCAAATTAGGCGTCGACCCACTCAGGTTATGTTACCCATTTTACTGCTATAACTTTTAGGCAAACTTATGATTTTGATCCATGTAGGATCAGTTATTGCTATTTAATCTTTGCAGTTTTATTAAGTGTTACAATTCAAGGACAATATGGTAATTTCATCAAGTTTTCCTACCGAATTAGCAGGCGAGTGGCATATGCGAGGGTAAATGATTCCCAACAAATAAAAACTACAGGGATGATGGAGTACAATGACAACCAAATGACTTTGATTCTAGGAGAAACCTGAAAAGCACTCAAGAACCATTCCAGTCCACAACAAAAACCACAAATAAGTTAAGAAGGCAGAAAGTAGACAATAAGACAATTACTTTAGGCTTTTGGCAAAGATTTGGTTAATCGAAAACGATAAAGGAATCCTACGATCCACACGGCAAGTTTCCATTAGTCCAGAAGCGTGCCCATTTTATCAGGATGGCAACCTTCGTTTTCAGGATTACAAAATTACAACAAATATGATGTATGCAAAATGACAGTATATTAGTCCACCAGAAGCTGTCAAATTGCAAAGTTTGTCATCCAAATAAAAACAAAAAGGAAAGAAAAAAAGGAGCAAATAGCAAATGGAATAGACAAGGCACATTTCTCTATTATATAGAAGTGAAAGCTTGAAATTTTAAGTTAACAACTAGCCGGCACAAAGAACATAGATGTCAGGACAAGAGAAGCTTCAAAATATATTGCAGGGAAATATTATTTCCATAAATGGAAGTATTTGGTACCTTGTGTGCTTTCTTTCTTTTCTCACATATTCCTTCCTCACTTTTCTCTTAAAAAAGATAAAAATAATAAAAATAAATGAAGACCTCGATCATAATTAACAAAATGCTCACACACAATTAGAAAGCCGCCCATCCTCCAGCGGTTGTCTTTGTTGAACCTGATCCAGTCGCTGAAGGAAGATTCCTCTGGAAATGATCATGAGAATACCATAAATCGCAATCATAAACAAACAAGGCAGTAAGCAAAATATCCATAAATCACACTCATATTTGAACTGGAGGAGGTAATCTTTTTTTCCTTTATGTGTGTGGAAGAAGTGTATCTATCAACCAAATGCACAGAAATTCCCTGCGGCATAAAAGTCGCTCAAACAAACAGAAAAACAATACTGATTCTGCAAGAACTAAGCTTTCAGATTGAAATCAGTTCCTACATGGTTTGAACTTGGACAGAAACTAATGTGGGTTGTAGCTACTCATTCTCAGCTTGCCTTTCTAAGAATGGGATTACACTCGTCCAAAAAAAAAAACAGAACGGGATTAGGAACCAACTTTCCCAGTAAATCAGGAATTAAAGTGCTGGCAGAGACACCATCAAATGTTGGGATTTTGATGACAAGCATAAGCCATGAACGGGTAAAATCAGTAACACGACACACGACATGTATAGACAACAGATATTTGAAAATTGCTGCGTCCAAGTATCTTAGTCAGCTAATTTTGATGACAAATTACCTAATGATTACCAAAACTCAAACACATTCATTCCATGTTGATTTTGAACAATTTACTCTTACTATATCATTTCTCTGAGTTCCAAATTCCAACAAGATGAACAACAATTCAGCTAAACCAAGCAATGTAATGCCAAAGCAACACTGAGTTACATTTCCTACCTCAATCTGAGAAAGATCAGATAACGGGTCGGAGCTCCGCCTTGGGTTATCAGGGGGTGACTTGAGGCCACCACCAGAGCTGATTCTAGCAGCAACAGGGTCATTAGGAGGTGGCGGCAGAGCCGACCTCACCTTCCCGGACCCCGGCGGCGGAGCCAGGCCCAAACTAATCGGTTTGGGCTTCACCGTCCCGGATAGCCCAGCCGCTGACAACATCCCAGTCCCACTCGTCGGCTTCGGCTTCACATTTATCCTTATCGTCTCACCTTCCTTCAGATCCCAAACAAATACACAAATCAATGAAATTTTTCATTGAAAATGAGAAATTAAAGAAAATTTTTAAATCTTTTATACTTTCAATCTGTGATTAACGGCAGGGTGAATATCGATATGGCCATCGTCGCTGGTCTCGCCGCCGTTGCTCTCCTTCTCGTGCTCTCTCTTGACGTACTTCTCGTGGTCCGATAAAGCCACGTTGAAATCAAACGCTTCGTTTCGCTCTGCAAACCCCAGCCCAATGAACGCGTGCTTTCCGGTGCCGTCCTCGATCTTGAGCACGAAGTATCGCGACGAGTCGAGCACGGTCTCTACGGAGGTCTCGCGCTGGCCCGGGTGGACGAAGCAGGCGGCGAAGAGCTCGCTGGAGTTCGGATCCTCCAGTCGGATCTCGCACCGGTCCTTGCACGACACGACCCGGAGCCGACCCGACCAGATCTTATCGGACTGGAGCCACTCGCCGCACTTGTACCCGCCGGATGTGCTCCGCGGCGGGATTTTGTAGACGGCGACCTCGCGGACCACGAGCAGCGTGTGCTCGAACGCCTCCTCCTCGTCCTCGAACGACATCGTTTCGGGATCGAATTGGGGGCAGGCAAAGCTTCGAGCTATGACGGATTCTTATGAGCAATGCGGGTGATAATTGGGATTTTTATTTTTTTTTATTTTTTTGGTTGGGGAATTTCAACTATGGTGAGAGAGTTGGGGGATTGAATTTGAGGTGAATTTGGGACGAATTTGACGTGAATTTGAAGAAATGGTGATGTGGGAATGAAGGTGGGGGGAAGGTTTCAAATGAGAGTACGCAGAAACGTGGGTTCGAAGGAGAGTGCTTGAAAGGTCAACTGGATTGTCTAATGGAGACGGCCGTATATTACCATTTTGCCCTTATCCCTTACCCTTTTGGGCTGGCCAAGGCCTAAGCTTGGCTTGTAGATAAACTGAAACAACAGTTATTTGTTGGTGGTTTCCATTTTCAATATCCCAAAAAGTCGAAACAATAAACATTCTCCACAGAAGCCCAACCAATATCTGGAAAGCACATCTGTTACAAAAATTTACCTCTACGAATCCCTCTTTTTATCTCTATAAAAGAAAAGTATGGTTAGTTATATCAGTTGAACAAGGTAGTATCAACCTCTTTTCACTCGCGTATCAACCGTTTTGCACTCAAGTTCAACCTCTCTTTTCGTACATTAGAGTAGTTTAAAATATCGTTATTGTCATCAACAAACAAAACTCGATAATAGAAAGAAGCTTACCTCACTTTAACTTTTTATTTATTTATTTGAATCTCCTGGCCAAAGCCTAAGCCCTGGTTTTCAACTGTAACAACAGAGAAACCTGGGTTCCTATATTTTTGTTAAACCAACCTCTAAAACTTGATCTTATATAAATTATGACCATTTTTCAACAAACAATGATAACAGAGAAATTAATTTTGTAGAACAAGCCTCCAAAGCTTGATCCCTGTCTACTAGCTTTAGATTAGTTGCAATTTCCACATTGCCAATCACAATTACTATTCTCTAATGGCTACAAGCTTATCATCTAGCAGGCCTCCCTTCCTTGTCTTTGGTGTGGCCTTATCTGCATTAAACTTGTCTTTGAGAGGTTAGGCTGTGTGGCCCAATAAGGAAAAGCACAAATTAATTCCAAAGCACTTTGGTGCTCAAGCTAACAATTCTTACAACTTTTGAAAGAATTGTTTGTCATAGTTGAAAAATAGCCATTCTTCCCTTCTTAGAGTCAAATTACTTTTGACATATATGCATAAAAAAATTATTTGATATTTTTATGGGTCATTTTTGTATATTTGTAAGATTATAATTTGCAGGTGAGGATGAAGGACGCATTCCTCGTAATTTGATTTACTATTTCAGTGGGGCTTCGAATTTTAAAAAATTACCACGTCTGAGGTTCATATTGGCCCAAGCCCAACATCTCAACAAAAGCAAAGGGTTTTTGGAAAATCAGCCCAGCATATATCTTCTGGAAAACCCCCATCTTCGCCAGTCTTAAACCCTAGCACGAACAAATAACCAGAGCACTTTCTCCTCCGCCTACACTTTGAGCAGGTACGAATTTAACGTATTTTACAATTACAAATTATTATCTTTCTCTGCGAATTTATAACTTTCTTGTGTCAAAACCTCTAAGTTCAAGATCGCCAAACTCTTTTTTAATAAAATCGAAAATTTTATCAGCGTAAATAACTGTTGTGAAATATTCAGTGTGTTAAGTTCTATATGAGAATTTGTGTCGGAGTTTCATGCATCATTGCTTTGATCTTCGGCAGGTTGAAGAAGAAGCAGCCAACATGTATCTCCAGTACTACATAAACGAGAATGGCGACAAAGTCTACACCACTAAGGTTTGTGACGATGATTTGCAATTTAGCTCCTTGTTTAGAGCACATTAGCTAACAAATTCGACAAACCCACTTGTCAATATTTGAATTTGATGTGTTACTTGCTCTTCTGTATGCAGAAAGAATCACCACTGGGGCTTCCCACTCAATCTGCCCATCCGGGTAAGAACAAAATCAGTATTTTGAAGTTGGCTGCAACCTAATTGCAGCTTTGTTGATTGTCTGAATATGATTTCATAATGGTTGTTATGTTGTTAGGATATCATGTCCTGTTGTTCCGTTGTCGTGCTGTCACGTAAAGATGTTAGTGTTGTTAAGTTGTTGATAAACTAATGCCATTTGGGGTTCTTGAATGTTTGCTGCTTGCTAACATGACGGTAAGAAACAGCTGAAATGGACGGTAGTCCTTAGTTCTTTGCAGGTCGTTTTCTATGAATCTATCAGAAAGTTCTAGATTGCTTGAGATTGTAATCTTCCAAGGGACATGTTTAGTATCATTGCTATAATGAATGCAAAATATAAGATTGCAAGGAACTTAGGTCTTCTCTGTTAGGTTCCGAATTAAGTTCCAAGAAAATCAATGTTTTGCTCTGGAGGAAAATGCTTTTGTGATGAGTTTTGATGTTGATGATTTAGTTGACTTTTATTTACTCAACTCTCTGAAATTTGGCACCAGATTGTTCCAGAATACGGGTGTTTTCTAATTTTAATTGGAATGATTTGGAAGTGTTTGAGATGATACAGAAAGTATACTAAAGAATCGGTTCTATTAGTTAGCGCACTAGTTGAAGGAGAGAATTCTTTGTTGATCTGTGGCTACCAGTCTTCTGCATAATCTTCCTTGGAAAAGGTTCCCAGTTTTTTGGTTGTTACTAATCTGTTCCTTTGTTCATCATCAACTGCAGCCCGCTTCTCCCCTGACGACATGTATTCAAGGCAAAGATTTCTCCTGAAGAAACGCTTTGGGTTGTTGCCGATCCAGCAGTCACCTCTGAAGTATTAAATACTTATAAAGGTTCAGCTGCTTTCAAGGGCTTCGTTTGAAGTGTCTCGGACTTTAGGGTTTTACTAGGAGTGCTATCTTGTTGGACCTTTCTATTGGGGACTGTAACTGGATATGTCTACCGCTAGTATGCAAGCAGCACAAATGGTTGTAGACTGGTTATGTGTTAAGTTTTTGAAAATGTAGTAGATTTCTATGAATATGCTTTGCAAATTTACTTTCAACCTTCATATCTACTAAAGTTTGTGCGTAAAGCTCCCGTATCTACCCAAATATATCCATCCACTTAAATATATTGGGTTGTCGCACCCTTCACGATTTTCTCTTCTTCTTCTCTCTGTAATTTTTTTTCCTTTTGATTTCACTTTTTGTCATATGAAAACCGATTTTGAACCTGCTGGGTTGGAAGATGTTTCAAGTTTGAAGTTTGAACAATGACGGACAAATTGACCAAAAAAAAGTTGAGAATAACTTCACATACGAACAAATTAAACAAAACTATATTAGGTTTTTTTTCTTTGGTTATTAGTTAGATGTTAAATTAGAGGACTTTTTTGTGCCAGAATACTAAAGAAGAAAAAAAGCAGTTGCTCAATATACGATTACATGCCCTAACCAATCAGAAGATCGGATTGTTAATTTATATGCAAGAGAGTAAAAAAGAAATTAAAAAAGAAAATAATTATATGCATGGGCCTCCATTTCCTGATGGAGCGAAGTCAAAAGTCAATAAAGCCCAAAACACAATCGGCCGTTACCAACCAAACCCACTAAAACGGCCTCGTTCTCTATCTTCAGCCTCCCACTCCTCTCTCAGTCACTCACTACGCAGCAGTCGTCGCGCCCAGAGACTCACCACACTGACCAACTTTCCAACGCTTTCAGTACGTTCTTCCTCTCGATCTGAAACCTTAGCGTCCTCCAGATCGCGTACTTGCGTACATGCATAAATGCAGGCCTCATTATATGTATCTGAAGCTGTTGACTTTGCTGCTGTTTCAGGTATGGCTACCAGAAACCTCGGGGGATTTCTGGTGCTGATTTTGGCGATTGCGATC
This sequence comes from Prunus persica, assembly GCF_000346465.2. Lineage (NCBI taxonomy): Eukaryota > Viridiplantae > Streptophyta > Magnoliopsida > Rosales > Rosaceae > Prunus > Prunus persica. The sequence continues at coordinate 20,088,933 of NC_034016.1, forward strand.
TGCGAAGCTGCTTCCGTCTTCCAGCCGATCTCTGACTCTCACCGATCCGCGGGCTCTGAGCTCTTCACAGCCAACGATGGTTCCTTCGGGAGGTGAATTAAACCCTTGAAGAAATGATTTCTCTGTTTGTTTTCGTATTTTCTGTTTGGTTCCTGTGAGTATGAAACGATGTGGAAATGATCATTTATATGATCCAATTGAATTAAAACGGATTTATTTCATTTTTTATCTGTCGTCACCCCATACAACTCTGAGATTTGAAGTTCATGACTCGGTAATTTTCCTACATTTTAGTCGAAATACGTCATTAAGTTTTGATTTTGGTTGAATTCGATTTCATTTGCACGATTAGATTAATTTATTGTAACTATATTTAATTCTATTTGTTTTGACCTTGCAAGCAAGTCCAATAATTTAATCTGAAAGAAATCTAACTATTTGATTTCGTAAATTTTTGACAGTTTAGAAGAGGCATATGAAGCTCTAAGATCGTTTGAGATTCTTGGGATTGATAAAAAGTCTGATATACGCACTGCTACTTGTCAGTCCGTTGTGGACAAACTTGGGTCATCGTCTTCTGCCCCAAAGGATTTGTTTTATGCCTTAAAGGTTAACAGCATTTTGAAATGCAAGGTTAACGATAAGATATTTGAGGTATGGTTGAGTCTTTAGCGCTCTTTCTTTGTTCTCAGTATGAAAGCCGTTGTTTATGAAGCATGTGGCAAAATACTGCAGTTGGTACTTAATTCTATTCTCCATGTCTAGGGCATTGCTGCAAGACTTAAAGCTATTGCCAATACTGCAAGTTCATTGCTTGACTTCTACCACTCCATCGGAAGCTTGGTACTTATTAAGGTAAATTATTGAACAACTACCTCTTGGCTGCACTGTCCAACTCAGGTTTTATTTTCTTTTTGGTTTGAAATCTTAAGTTTGGCTGAAATTCAACATATAGCAGTGGCGATTAAGGAAAAAACATTCAACCCTGTGCAGGGCAAATATGATATTTTTAATAATGTCACTATTTTAATTGTTACAACTTTTGTGCAAGGGTCTCATTTTTGTGTTTCTTAGAGGGCTTATATCTTTGAATTATTAATTCTTTCCTAAATCTTTTTTTTCTTTTTTCTTGCTTTAGGATCAAAGTTCTGAAGTTGATGTACTTCTTGCTGATGCTGGTGGAATTTTCCATTCTATCAAGGTTGGTTCCAGCAGCCACTAATGGTATTTCTTAGTTGAAAAAGGTTCAGTTTTGACTATCTCCAGGTCCCGGCAGAACTTGCTATATGTCAGATAAGGCTTAGCATCTGGTGGCACTTATTTTTTCTTATAATGTTGATGCGGAATTCTGACTCCGACCTCTCAATTATTTTCTTTTGCTTTGCAATTTTTTTCTTCTTCATCCTTTTGGATGTCTCTAGCAAGAAAAATTGCTTTGTTGAATGTCTGAGTAATGGTGAGATATTATTGCAGTCTCTGAGCCAGAGTGATGGAAGGTGGCGTTTTAGTTCTGATAATCCCGAGTCTAGTACCTATGCTGCTGGTAATGAGTTTCTATAAATCATTTGAAAGTTATGCTGTTTCTTTTCTCATGGCTGATTTTTTTCTTATTAAGTGGTAATTATTGGATAAAAGAAGCGGGGGGCACACCTAAATTCCTTCCCTCCCATGAGTTGAATCTGAGATCTTTATTCAACTAGAGAGGGATTAGTAGCACTTGGTTACGATGACTAATATTTGTTTTACCATCAAATTTAAATCTTTGCTAAACATGGTATTGATTATTAGTAGGTATGTGGCTTATATTCACTACTTGAGCTTGGCATCCGTCTTGCAGGATTAGCACTTGAAGCACTTTCGGGGGTTGTCTCATTAGCATCTTCCGAAATTGATCAGTCCAAGGTACATTCGTTAGCTTGCTTAAATAAGCACTAAACATAAGCTTCATATGTTTTTAAATCTAAAATTGAACTTGTTTGGGCCATTCATATACTTGAAGAAATTTCCATACTGATTCGCACGCTGAATTTTGAGATTTTGGTCCTAATTGGGATACTTTCACACACTGACCAAATCATTACCAATATCTGTGGACCTATTTTTCCGTTCTATTTAGCTTTTATTTTACTTTTTACATAGCTGCATAGTAAGGCTCTATAGATCTTATTAGTATACTGTAATTCTGCTGTGTTATTGTACACACACACACACACACACACACACACACACACACACATATATATATATATTTGTGTTCCCTGTTTTTGTAATATTGTTGTTTCAACTTCATTTTGTTAATATTCGATAATGTTGTCTTTGGGCAGATCGGTACATTGAAAAGTGATATTTTGAAGCTTTTTGACAGTGTTGAGAAATATGGTATGTGGTTTTTTCCCAACATTAGATGTCTTCTTATACGCTTCTTTCTTTTTTTAATATATTTTTCATCTCTTGCTTTATAAGTTGTAAATAGTTTTCAGACCCACATATGTAATCTAAATTTGCATAATATATTGCAATCCATGGTTCATGACCTTCTTCTTTGAAGTTTTAAATCAACACATTTTACCAGGGCTGTGGTGCAAAAACGTTGGTGATGATGGGTCATAATTTGGGTCAAGTGGCTTTAATAGCATCTCTTGCCGTGATGGGATCATGGAACTTTATGTTTTTGTAGTATACCCAAGCAAGTTTGGCATGATAAGGATGGGTTTGTTAGCCTGCATGCATTTTGATGTGTATGTGTGTTTGTGCATTTCTGTGAAACACGGTTTGTCGTTGAAGTTTGAATGCACAACACAACCTTGCCTAAGTTTAAAACATGTTGATTAATATTCTTCCGGCCCTGCTTTCAGTTTGGTTTTGTCATTTCATTTTCTGGTTAGCTGTTATTTTAATAAAATATATAACTACATTCTCTAGATGATGGGGCCATGTACTTTGATGAAAAAGTTGTTGATCTGCGTGAGCGTCAGAGTCCTCTTTCAACTACTGCGTCAGTTGTTCGAGGACTGACAGCATTTGCAGCTGTGACATCTGGAAACATAAAGGTGACTGGAAGCATACTCAATGTTGCATTCTTTCCTGCTCTTCCGTTACAAATGCATTTTATTTTGGGAGTTGGGGAGCGGTTGGAGTGCATACTAATGCTTTAGATTTGAGTTTGCAGGTTCCAGGGGACAAAATATTGGGTCTGGCAAAATTCTTCCTTGGAATTGGCATTCCCGGCAATGCTAAAGACTTCTTCAACCAAGTGGACTCATTAGCTTCTTTGGAAAGCAATAAGTAAATTCTATTTCTTCTTCTTTGATTGAATTACATCTCCAATTATATTGCATTTTGTTACTGTGTACTGCAGCTTTTTAAATTCTACTTTTAATTTATTGTCTACTAAATTTTGGTTGTTACTTTTCTGGTGCAGGGTTGCTATCCCACTGATTTTATCACTTCCAGCTACAGTGCTTTCATTGACCAAAAAAGACCGGCTCCAGGTTTGTCAATTATCAACACAGTATTTCTTATTTGTAGATGATTGTTGAATCATCAATTATTCCTCCTTTCTTTTCCTTCTTCTTGTGAGGTAGATATTTGAATTGAGCAAAAGTTGTATTATTTTCTAACTTTATGCATAGCTATGTCTATATATATTAATAGTCTTGTGAAATCTGCACTGTTTTCTTTTTCCTCAAGCTGACTATCTTTGTTTTCTTTTTTAAAACGCCAAGCTCTTCAGTTATGATTGTATTATTTTTTAACGTTTTGATCTGCACATATTCAGTATTGCATCAGCCTGCTGTGGATTAATTATTTTATTGAGGAAACTATAGAGTTAACAAGTAATGTTGTTTATGCCAAATTGCGTACTTTGGTTAATTTAAGCGTGTTGGTTTGTACTTTCGAAATTTTAATCAGGTTAAAGTGAATACTGTGCTTGGTTCAAGTGCACCTCCTCTGACAGTTAAGTTGGTGCGAGCATTGAGTTCTGGTTCGAAAGTTGCTTCCACAATTGAAAGCCAGGTAATAACTTCTTTTTCTTGTTGTATCTAGTTCATCTGCAGTTCAATAGTTACAGATATCCTTCCTCTGAAAAGATTAGTTTTATTTATCCTCTTCTGACAAATTGATTGCATGAATGGCCTCTGGTTCAATGCCTTATAATGTGTGTGATGTAGGAACTCAAGTTTGACAGAGAAAGTGAATCCCATTTCTTGGATGTGCCAAAAAGCGTCGATGTTGGAAATTACATATTTGTCTTTGAGGTACTTATAATTTATTTGGTTAATTTTACATTTAGACTAGCTTCCATTTGGCTCTCAATTTGTAAGAGCATGTCCAGCGCATGCCACCAACCGGGCAAAAGGCCCCCTGCCAGCCCAAAAGACCCTCCAGCACACGACATGCAGCCCGGGCAAGCCCTGGGTCCCACCAACCTGGGCAAGATCTGCCTGGGCTCAAGGCCGAAGGCGCTGATGTCATGCTGATGTCAGCGAGCGAAAAAAAAAAATTCAAAAAAATTCGATTTTTTTTATAAAAAATACCAAAAAATTATGGATGTTTTCCCTATAAATACATAAAAATTTTATTCACTTTCCACTCTAAATCCTCATACAAACTCTTCTCCTTCCAATATTTGTAAATTGTAATTTTTTTTTTTCTTGCATTTGTAAATTGTTTATATTTTCTTTCATATTTATTTTTTGTTTGCATAATCATTTATATTTCTTGCATTTCTAAATTGTTTATATTTTGTTGCATAATATCTTCTTTTTTTTCTTGCCCTTGCCCTAGCCTTTTGGGGTGGAACCAAAAAAGGCAAGGCTGCCACTATTCACATGAATAGTGGCAGCCCTTGCCTTGCCTTTGCCTTTGCCTTGCCTTAGCCTTTTGGGGTGGACTTGCTCTAATGAGTTAACAAAACTTTTTGTAGGTTGTTCTGCATGATTCTGAAGATGAAAAAGTTTATGCAACTGGAGGCTCTACTCAAGTGCAGATATTTGTCACAGGAGTTATCAAAATTGAAAATGCAGAGATTGTTGTACTGGATAGTGATGTCGGGAGCATAGAAACCCAGAAAAAGTACGTGCTTGAAATTTTTTATGGTTCATGTTTCCAGCTTTAGTTTATGTTCTTCCTTTGGAAGTTGGATGCTTGTAATCACAAACTCGTGTTTCATAATTGTTACATGTCCACAATTGTGCCTATTCCATTCTAACACGTTCTAAAGCATATAAATCTTTTGTTACTTCTACATCATTCATTTACCAGACTAGATTTAGCTGGAGAAAATTCGCTCGCACTATCAGCAAACCACCTCCAAAAGCTGCGCCTATCCTTTCAATTGACCACTCCTTTTGGAAATGCTTTTAAGCCACATCAGGTTTGTAGTTGTCCATGCCTGCTTCTTGAGTTAACTTCTCTCTGTTCAGTTCATTTAGAAGTTTGTTGGTCTGCAGGTATTTTTGAAGTTGAGACATGAGACCAAGGTTGAGCATATCTTTGTGGTGGGGAAATCCGGCAAAAAGTTTGAGATAATACTGGTAAGTGCTCCCTTGGAAACCTAGAATTTTAATTCATCTATTTAGCTGATACTCCTCATAAGCCCGTGATTAATGTCTGAATACTTGAATAAAATGAATACTCAGTTTTCACCATCTTGGATGGATTACCCATTTTAATTCCTTTGTTTTGCTAATTTTTGGTATTTTGTTTTTCAGGATTTTCTTGGATTGGTTGAGAAGTTTTACTATCTTTCAGGTAGTTATGACATTCAATTAACTGTTGGCGATGCTGTAATGGTAAGCATTACTTTAGCTCAAATTTTTCAAAATGTATATAATTTCTACCTCTGATTATCTGAGGAATTTTTGTCTTCTCTTCCAGGAAAACTCTTTCTTCCGGGCTATTGGCTACATTGATTTGGATCTACCAGAAGCACCTGAAAAGGCATCCCGCCCTCCTACACCGGCCATTGATCCTTACTCAAAATATGGCCCCAAAGCAGAGATAAGCCATATCTTTAGGGTTCCAGAAAAGCGTCCTTCTCAAGAGCTCTCTCTTATTTTCTTGGGTCTTGTGTTTTTGCCACTGATTGGATTTTTGGTTGGGGTGAGTATTTAGCGAATCCATATTGCATTGTCATTTGGCTTAGAAATTTTTAACATTTTATGCTCTGATATCTCCCTTGGAAAATCTAAAGAGTTTAACTAGATTGTGCTGTTTATAAACAGACATTCTCTAGTGTACAAAAAGACCAAAAGAGATATGGGGGGATGTCAACATTTTAAAATGTTTGCCTATTTTGTACTTTGATAGTGGGAAATCTTTGTTAACCTTATTTTATGTATTAAACAGCTATTACGCTTAGGGGTGAATCTGAAGAACTTCCCTACTTCAGCATTACCAGCCACCTTTGGTATCCTATTCCATGTCGGCATTGCAGCAGTTCTTTTGCTCTATGTGCTTTTCTGGTTGAAGGTATGCCATTGATTTGTCTTTACTGTAACTTTTCAGAAGGTTCCTATCTACATCACATTCCCAATGATCTGGACAATCCCATTTTTAAGCATTACTGGGTCACCTGTTCTAGAACGGGAAAATTACATTAGCATATATAGTATTTACAATAGTGAGATTTCGAAGTAATTATGTTATACACTTGCTGAAGAAGATTTTGGCTTTTCAATGCATTTTAAAGTAAATAGCATTTTTTTTATTACTTGCACATTGATTAAGCTTTTCAAACGGCTGGTCTGCTTACTAGTCTGTTCCCATGTACAGCTGGATCTATTTACGACACTGAAATGGGTTGGACTGTTGGGAGTTTTCTTGCTGTTTGTGGGACACAGGATTCTTTCCCATCAGGCCTCTACATCAGCCAAATTGAAATCTGCTTGAAAGAAGACGAAAAAAACTTGAAGAAATCTCCCGTTTAGAGAGGTCAAAAGTGGGCCTGAAGAGATACCAGAAAGATGAGGAGATTTTCCTTTGGAGAGAGAAACAGAGGGTGGCACTTTTTAGAACAATTTTGTAGGACTCCTTGTTATGTTATACCTGTACCTCTTACTTTAGAATTTTTATTACCCATAACATAAAATCATATATTTATTGCAAAATGAAGAAGTACCCACGGGCTTGATATTTCCCATCCTTGGTATAACTTTTGACATATCAAAGGTTCATGGCTTGCAAGGAACTGTATCAAGTTACATCTCTTTTAATAATCATTTTTCTTTTGCAGTCTCTTTTTATAATCTGCCTATAAAATGGGGATAAATTGGCTAAATCTTAACGGGTATGATTTATTCTGCCAGACTTGAGATCCGGCTTGATGAAATATTTGTTTTAGTTCTCTAATTACGTTCAAGTTAATCAACATGTCGATCCAATGGCGTAAGTTGACCAAATTCTGAGAATTTGGATTCACCAAAACCTGTTGATAGCATTATTATTGGCCTCTACATTTCTCCAATTAATGGCAGAAAGTGTATCTTACAATTTCCCAATGAATTATAAAATAGAATGAAAAACATATCGGTGACCTTTCTGTGTGCCAATTAGGGAACAAAGAAAATTGTAAAAAAATAAAAACAGATCGAAAATGAGCAAATGCAACAAAATTATAAATAAAACCAGCACCACCGAAGGGCCAGTGAAATGCCGGGATCATATTGTGCTCAGGCTATTCTACATTCCTAAAGCTCTCGCTTGTACGCCAAATCTTTTTCTGGACGATAAACACTACGTCATCATCTTGCTCAGAGCCTCCCTCAGCATCAGCAGTGGCCACTGCCTCCCAGTGTAATGCCTTCATATATTTGTTTATGAACTCCACCACCTTCCGCTTGTCACGGAAAATGACGAAACCTTTGGGCCGGAGGATCCGATCCATCTCAATCAACAAATCTACACCACTGCATCCTTTCCTTTCAATGTCAGAGAAGACAGTCCATGCATGAAGCAGATCATAGGTTCGTGGGTAGGTTGAAAAAGCTTCACACCTGACACAAGTTTGCAACCAATGAAGATATATCAACATTTTTGATGCAATGCTACAATGTCAAAGAAAGTTGATCTCATGTCTATATGTAAGCCTGAGAACATCTCAAAAAACATTTTAAGGTAAAGAAAAAAAACTGTATGTGGCAGCAATGGCAGCATAACTATATAGGTCGGAATTTCTGCAATGCCTTCGAAACACCAACGACCACCAATGGTTTAAAAATCAAATATGTTTCTGATCAAACTTTTCATTAACTTATCAAAATTGTTAAACGTACCAACTGTGTACTGTGCCTATCAGCCCTCTGTCGTATATTATTTTAAGTGTGTTGGGTACGTCTTCTGGCACCACATTCATAACCCAAACATCTTTGTTCTTCAAAGCAGCTGCAAATGAACCCAAGTTTGCCTTCATGTCCATCACATTCCTCAATGTGTCAGAATTGATCTTTGGGCTCAAAAGATTCCAGTAACTGTCAACTCTTTGCTGCCAAACTTCCTGCATCACATCAATCCTGTCATATACCAAGTATTTGTATGTCTGTATTTTTGCAAGCTCAGATGTTACCCAGGCAGAGCAGACATGAGTTATGCACAGAAAAAAAGAATGTGAAGATTACCATGTCCTTTTCAAATATATCATTAGAATAGCCGAAATCACCAAGACGGGGAGGCGGTGAAGTCAATCGAGCAGGCCAAGGAGCCAAACCACTTCCCCTTGCTCTATGGCTTTCTGAAAAGAAAACACCAGCAAAATATATTTCAATAATTAACTGATGTTATTACCACAGATGATAATGCAACACAACAAGAGGACGCATATTAAAGTAAAAGCCGGTAGTGCTTGAATATTAAAGATATCTTTCTCTTGCCAAAATAGCCATACACAGAAAAGCTCTTGGTGCATGAAACATGATAATGTCTTTAGTAAAACACTTTTATTTGACATTATAACAGTCCGAAATCTTATGAGAGATGAGTGTTGGGTTGAGGGGAGTTGGGTTATGGTGCTTTCAAGTTGAAGACTGGCTAAAATGATACAAATTTTGAAAGAAAATACATGATATAAAAACCGACTATTTCAGTTCAGTTCACAAGGTGCAACTTTATACTGAAAAAAAAGAAAGAAAAGAAAATCGATATTAAATCACAAGATACTGCAAATATTATCAATCTACAGTTCCAGGTGAGTTTGTTTTCTAAATTAGTAGTTCTCAAATTCAATTAACTAACATGTGATTGACTTGAAGAAAGTTCTGGCATGTTGCTTTGAGATTCCCCAAAACCACTAACAAAGCACAGAGATTATGGCAATAATTTAGAAAATGGAAGAAATAGTACTCACGGTCAGAGTATGGTGTGATACAAGCCTCCATTTTCACATTCCAGACAGCATCTGGATCATCATCTGATCTGCAGAGGGGTGGTTGAGTACCAGGCGCTCTTTCCATGTAACAGTCATTAGTCAATGGCTTGACCCAAATAACAGTTTGGTTCCTTTTAGCAGCTATTTTCCAACACATCCGTTCTACAAGCTCACTCATCGCTTTCCATATTCTCAGGTCCTCTTCATCTTGTGCATAGGCTTCAGGAGACGAGTAGGCAAAATAACCTCCTGGTCTCAGTACCCTATCCAACTCAAGGAGAAGTATCCCATCCCTTTGAAGCCAATCAATCCTACAGCGAGAACAATGTGCCAGTTCGAAAGATCTACTAGGATAAGGGAGTCTCTTGGTCCCTAAAACACCAAGGTATGCGGGAATCCCTCTCTCTAATGCAAACTGGATTTGATTTTGATGAACATCATTAGGTGCCAAGGACATTGCAATAATATCAGAAGAAAGCAGGTATCCCCCGAAACTAGCAACACCACAGCCAACATCAAGGACTGTCCTGACCTTTCCTCCATTATTTAAAATGTTCTTAGAAAAGTTGAGCATCTGCCAATCCAAACCAAAAGTAATCATTTTTTTATCATGAAGGAAAAAATAACAAACCTACACGATCTCTAATGACTAGTCACTTTTTCCCCCAATATGAAGGGCCACTGACTTACATTAGCCATTGATGCGATGTACTTGTCAGCTCCATAATGGAAGTGAGTACCTCCTCCAGGAAATCCAATCTTTTCACCTTTGACAACCATCCACTTTTGGTCAGACTTCTCAGTTGCAAGATGCGTGTGAGGTATATTTGCTTTCCACACCTCGTCTCTGCTTTTAGGCCACTTGATTGGGATCTATTTCCATAAAAACAGATGAACAAATTCAGACTATAATTCAAGTCAAAGTTATGGTACAAAGTTTCCTCACTCAAAATTCCATTCAAATATAAAGACTTAAGCAGGACCTCACCTTATATCCAGGTGGAGGTGGAATCAAACAATTATATCGCCTTTCAGGCAGTGGGCAGTGTCTCTCGTAATGCTCCATCACAGACAGATCCAACTTCAATCTTGTTTCGTAAATAAGGTTTCTGTCTAAGCAAGGAATGAGTTCTGAATGTCTATCATCACAAACCTGCAACATCAAAAACAGTCAGATTAAGACTTGGATTAGTTTAATATGTACATACATATATAAGAGAACTCAGACAAATTATTCGTTAGTATAAAGTGAAATGACAGAGGAAAAGTGAGCCGGGACAACTGACCGGTATGCTCTTCAATATAATACCATCCTCTTCATCTTCACCAAGTCTGGAAGGCGACTCCTCAACATCCTCATCCACGCCCAAGTAAGTAGAGCCGAATTTTCTTATTTTACTGCCATACTCCAGCGCAGAGGAACCATTTCTTTTAGAATACAAATACAGGAGACTACAAATGGCCACCAAAACTAGAACTGAGGTGATCAAACGCTTCTTTGGGCTCCCATCAGCTCTTCCCCGCGACATTGTTGTAACCAATAAGACAATTAGCCCTCTACTTTGACTTCAACATGCAGAGTTCAATATCAAGCTACAAGATGCCAGGTCCAGTTTCACTGCAGGGGGATGATCAGCCAACGTACTTTAGATGCAGCTTCAATCACAAAAAGAAAGCTTCAACTTGTTAGTTCCAACTTAATGAACTAGGTACCCCTTAGATTACAGATGCAATGCCGGAACAGAAAGAAAATTATCCACGATGCAGCAATAATTCAAACCTCTAAACATTAACAAATAAGATTAAGACCATTCGATTCATCACTTCAAGTAAACCCCACAGAAGTTCTATTTGGCTTTACTTTATTTTCCTAATAGGAAGGAAGACAACCCCATAACTCAATTTAGTAAAACCGCAAGATTTGCAACAAACAATCTATCATATTATAGGAAAAGGAAAAAGGTATTAACTGGTGATCTAAGATATTCTTTATTTCATTAATAAAAAAGAAAACCAGAAAATAACAATTAAAAGGTAGTGGTTGATACTCACAATCCGGCACCAGCCAAAAACCAAGTGAAACAAGTACAATAACAACTAAAACTCAATCACAGCACACTAGAAATGAATTCAAATCCGACCCAGTTCATTCAAAGAGGAACAAATCTGGAAAAAGTACCGGTACCTGATTTACATACATAGAATAAATGTCTGAAATATAAATGGTATATAACCCAATGGCACCAAACAAAGGATAAGAGTGGAGAAGAAGGAGGGTAAAAGCGGGAAAATAAAAATGTAAACATCATCATAGGCTAAAGCACACCGACAGTTGACAGTTGCCAGCTATAAATGTGACACCTTGAACTTCAACAAACAAGAACTGACAGAGATTGATAAGACCCAGCTCGTGAAATCACAAAAAGGGTCGGCAATATTAACTCACACAGCTGAAAATGGTCGATTTGAATCTTATGCCGACATGAGAATTCTTACACATATAAGGAAAGATGGAGTTTTGGGCACACCAAAATCAGATCTTTATTCAAGAAACACAAACAGAACGAAAGTTGAAGATAAATAAAATTGGACAAAACAAAGACTCAAAATTTTCAATATGGGCATTGCAGAAACAGAGCAAGTAAGTGAGATTGCACACTGTTAATGGATCTGAAGCGTACATGGGCCTCAATGTTCAATGAGGATTGTACAAAGGACGTACCTGCTTCAAAGATTGGGCTCGCAGAGAGAGAGAGAATCTGAGATTGAGAGATGGGTCCTTACTGCTTATGAGTGAGCAGCATAAATACGGATATAAAGAATATTAATAACAATATGGGATTGAGAAATTGACTGGGAGTGAGATCTATTCGAGTAATAAAAAAAGAGTGAGATCTAAAGACACTATCACAAAGAGAGAGAGAGAGAGAGAGAGAGAGAGAGAGAGAATCAGAGAAGCGAGAACGCGGGTTACACGTTGACGGTGTGTAGAACACGACAGATACAGGTTGTCGTTTGGAGGCGATGAGTGAGAGTGGAATTGCATACGCGCTTTCCACACCTCACATGGGAAATTTTGGCGCATGAAAATGAAAGGCTTTGCCTTTTTTACTTTTTTTTTTTGGAATAAATCATTGATGGCAAGTTGCAAGTGGCAGCTCTGGCCAAGAATGAAGATGGCAGGAAGAGCCCACAATCTTAATAGAGAGGTTGATATTCCATTACCATGAAGTGGGTTGGCAATTTACCAAAAAGAATTAAAGTAGGTAAGGTAATTTTAATATACCAACAAAAATTCAGTGGGCAAGCCTTCACCAAACCCTTCTTATTTCATAATCATATCATATATGACAAGATTATGAAATTAGGTTTTTGGCACTTCTTCACTTTATCTTAATACCACCACTTGACAATTGAGTAGTTTGATGTTTTTTTGTCAATGCATGACATTGAATTGGGAATTTTTGTAATATTTTCTTACATAATCGTCTAGTGTTTTAAACTGTCGATCTCAACTGTTTAGTTTTGAGTTTATATATGATTGTTTTCGCTATTTTTTGACATCTCACAGTTGAAGTTCATGACATTCTGGCTATAAATGCAAATGGCATGCAGTGCCCCTAGAGGACCAAAAACGAATATAAACGAAACCACTTTATGTGGATTTTTGGTTCAATTATGGATCATCTTTTATAAAATCATTTTCAATAAAGCCTTTCCCATTCAAACGGGATGTCGTTTTTGGTCAATTAAACAGTTATTTGTCGCGCGGTGAAAACGGTCAAAAACCAAACTTCACGAGCTCCTTCAACCGACATCTGCAAAGCTTCAAACTTTACGCAACCCCCAACCAGAATCAGACAATTCATTTTAGGGTTTTTATTATTCTCCCTAAAATCCCAAATCGAATCTCATCTCCCACTCATTAACCATGGCCAAGAATATTTCAGAATCTTTGAAAGGTAAAAAGCGCGCGCGAGAGACAGATACCGAAGCCGAAGCCAGCGATTTCGATCAGATTTTATCGCTAGGTATATTCTCACTATTTCCACTATAAAGAAATTTACTATGTTTTACACTTCAATTGATCAGTTTTCAGTGATTGAAGATTATGAAAATAACTTCTTTATATTTGGTTAGTAAAAATAGTAATCAGAAAGTTAATATCTTTTGGCAAATACAGAGGAAAATCTTACATTTAGTGACACATTGGTGGCGCTTCGCATAATGAGAGCTCAGTTTCCACAGAGTGACAAGGTTAGGATTTTAAAGTTTTAATTTTGGTGTGATTGTTTTGGCTATCTTTCTACTTTGCTGTAAAGCTGAATCACAAGCAGCTCAACTCATTGAATAGTTGTGCATTGTATGTCTATCTTTTTGTGGTTTACCAAGTATTTCATACTGCTCAAAGTAGTGGTTAATCAGTTGTATTAGTTGTGGTCCTTTTATTTTTTGTTTTTCTGAATATGGTTATTTGACTGATGCCTTCTTTTCAGGTATCAGTTCAGCCTTTCATTTTGCGGTCACAGTTGTATAGCAGTGTAGAGGATAGAACCCAAGTGGATAGGGATCTAGAGGTATGTGAAACTTGAAAGAACATAACAGAAATTTGTTTGAGTGCATTTTTTATCGGCTTTATACGAGAGTAATAATGGTGTTGTGAATCACTTTTGCTTAAGATTTGAATCAATCATCTCAGTTACTGATCATAAGATACAGAACTTATTCTGGGACTTGTGCAAATTTTGTATACTCAAGAAATTACATGATTCCCAAGTTCAAATTAGAGACCTTTGTTTCTTTGGAGCCACTGTGGGATTTGATTCCAGGTGCTTGGGACAATGTCGCTTTACCAGCTAAGCTAGATGGCACCTCTTGTCTTCAGGAATCTCATGTGATTGACCTAGGCTACTTTTTTTTTCTCTGTGCAGAATCTAAGAAGGGAGAAAGTCCTGCGCATTTTCAAGTTAAATACTGGGCAAGATGATCATGCAATAATGTTTTTTGATGACTATCTATGCCAGGTTTGCTTACATGGTTTTCTCGATGGTTTTGGTGTGTGTTTCATCTAATTTTGATCCTTATCAAAACCTTGTAATACAGTGCATTGATGAACTTCTTTTGCTCTGTATACATGCGTGTAGATGGAACGAGTTGTGAAAAGATTGGAAGAAAAGAAGGACAGTGATATTCTTGAAGTTTTTAAGTGGTTTAAATCACACGTCCTTGATAACAAGCTCGAACCTAGTATTGAACATCAAGAACTTGTGAGTGATTGGAATATCAGTCTACTTGGAATGTTTATTTATTTTTCTACTCTCTTTATTACATTTTCTACCCATCATAAAGTGCTGTATATATCTACTTGGAGATGAAGGGTTTAAGGCAGTTTAATGTTTTAATGGAATAATGCTTGAACAAGTCACTCTGTAGATACTATGCAATTGCAGTCTGACTGAAAAATGTTTTGCCACAGTGTACACTATTAGCTCTTGGAGGAAAGGTGAAGGATGAACACATCTCCCTTTTAATCAATTCTGGCCTCCTTGTAAGTGAAGTTACTCCTTAATCTATTATGTTGCTGCTGTTTGAATTTCATGATTCATTATGGTGCATTTGGTGCCTATGTTGTTTTGTCTGCGGTGTTGGAAACTAACTCCAGTACTGAATTGGTTTAGAAGATTCTTCTCTTTTATCTGTTCTTAGAGAATGAAATAACATACTTTATTACAGTTAAACTAGTAAAATAGCTTAAACTAAACAGTATTTGATTTATATATTTTCCCCTTAAGATTCCTTTCACAAACTCTTTTTCTTAATAGGGACTGTTTCCCCTTATTTCTGTTTGTTGGGTTTCTTTTGAAATTTTTTTATGGTGTCCAGCTTTCTAACTATGGCATCTACTTCTAGACTCGGCAACTTATTGACTCAAACATTTATTGGTTCGCAATTCCAAATATCGGTTCAGTACTTAAAGGCCTCTCTCAGGTAATGATCAGTTTGTCACTATATATTTTTAAACCAAATACACATGGAATTCCTTATGCACCTTTTTCATTCTATACCTTATGTAAATAGGCTTTCATCAGACTGGAAGTTTTCACCTTTGATACGGGGTCAACTTTGTAAACTCTTAGGCTCCTAGATTAGAGACGTAGCTTTTGGCGTTCAACACAACATGAGTGTGGGATGTTAGCTTTGTGATTTTGAAATCCTGCAATTATATGTGTGTGTATATATATATTTGTAAGTCTTGAACAATTAAATTGTCTAAATTTAGAATAATTGTTTCCTCTTTGTTCAGGGAAGAAAGGAAGTTCTTTCTCTTCTAAACCGCAGGAGATACAAAGAAATGATGCTAGCACCTCTAGAGAAGAAGCTTCTTCGATATTCCCCACTTGATATGAGATTTCATCTTCGTGATCTGATAGGCTCAGGTCATCTCAAAACTGCCAAGACACCAACAGGCTTAGTTGTTCGAGTCTCAAAAGATTGAAACCGAGAAGAGTATTTGCTCCCCATCGATTGATGGAAAGATTGCATTTCTTCTCTTGGCTGTCAAAATAGGTACACTGACTTATGCTTTGAGGTCATCATTGGCTTATTACGCTACATATAAATTCTCCTAGATACATGACCAGAACTTTTGCTGACTATCCAAAGTGGACAAGCAAAGATATCATATCAGCAAACCGGCCCAACCCAAAGCCTAAGCAGAATGGATAAAACATAACGTATCTTCTCAGCTAGGTCTTGTATAATTCATTTTTATCTACTGTTTGGCATCCATATGAATTCAATTCTTCTGATTGGATTATCCACTTATTTATTTTTAATACGTTGTACATCATCACCATTGGACTCATGTAAACTCAGTAGGATAATGCATTACAATACATTACATTAGCATTAGGTGCTCCTTTTTCTACACATCTTCAGCCTGGTTTTATTCCATAATACTAATAATTCTGTTATATCAAAGCTTTGGAGCCAAATCTTCACCAAGCCATAACCTCTTCTAATTGGTTTCTACCTGATTTTTCTTTTGGGATAGGACTGGGTGGGTCAGAAGATTTGTTTTAGTAAACAGGCTTTGTCAAATGATTGCTAATTTGGAACAGTTAGGTGTCTTTTGTACTTATTAACGACATATGTTTGGTGGTCAGACAAATGATTCATGGAAACAGAAAAAACCAAGTTAGCATTTTAGTTGGTTCTTGCTAACTTGGAGAACATTTTCGTGCTTTTGTTGGTTAAAGCAAAATGTTTGTGTCCTGATTTTGACATAAAATGAACAAGCTACAATTAACTAATCCTTTCTTGTATGTTAACATTTGTTGCTATTCTTGATGTGTGGATAGGGTCAATTCCCTAATCTTGGTCGTTAATTGTGCTCAACACTTGAAATACACGTGTTAACTCGCTATACCGTGCCCGTTCCAATGAATTCCACTGAAAATCCCCATGCTAGTTGAAGCAAAAAAAAATTAGATACACGGGACGTACTACGTTGGATGCTAATAAAATTGTGGAATAACTTCTAAAGTAGGAACAATCTTCATGAACCACACAAGAACTATAAGTGGTAAGCATAATTTTCCATGGACGATTGTGTGGAGAGGATTAATTTGCTTGCTTGGGTCAAGTTTAGCCTCTCCTACTCTGAACTCCCAAAAGAATAAAATTGTTTAGATTCTTCTGTTCATGTATTTGCTTTTAGCACTGAGAAAACAAATTGGGTAAGAACTGTCAAATTGAGATTATTTGTGGAGGGGTGCAATGTTTAAATAATTAAGTAAATTGCAGTCACGAGCAGATTTTTGGTTTTCTAGGCATTTCTGTCTTTGTCAATACTCGGTTTGTAACAATTTATGTTTGGATTTTGGGCCATTAATTTGGACCTAATCTGCCAGAACTGATGACATGGGGAAGTTCTTTTGGAGAGATTTGGTGGTAATCTTGGACACCACTCTATCATTGTCTTCTTGTCATCTTATTTGTTCCCTTCTGTTATGAAACTAACGTCCAAGTTGAATTGCTTTGGACCACAGGTCCAAAAATCATTTACTTTTTCTCCTTGTCGACATGAGAGAGAGAGACTCGAAACTCTTAACTGTGGTTACGAAAGATAAGCGCTTTACCACTAAAGCGGACAAGAAAACTCATAGAATGACACGTAGCGGAATGAATTATTTGAATAAACAGGTATAGCCAAGGGAATATACCATTTTAAAGGATCGAACAACTTATTTTAGCTTAAAAAAACCTTGACATCAATTAATAAATCATTTCAGAACCTTCCCAGTTAACAACTTCAGGGTCTTCAATTTGGAGTTGGGGAATGATTAATCTGGCAAGCTTCCTCTTGGCGGCGTGTCTATAGTTTATATAAGCACCCACGATTAATCTGCTAATTAGTTTATTCAACTGCAAAACTAGTCACACAATTAAACTAGTAACGTCTGTTTTATTAATCCGATATTTTATCTTATAATAGATATTTAAATGTCTTTGCCGAGAATTTTTTTTTTTTTTTTTGGGTAGAAATTATTGATTGTTTTGGAGATTCTAGTGCATGCATTATATGTATGTACTGTAGTAGTCTGTATCAAGGTAGGTTTGGAAACCTAGTTTGATTGAGATATTTTGGTAGATTTAGAAATAAGTCCAAAAGTGATTATATACACAGTTCCGAAAAAAAAAAAAGTTTAATGGTTGTGTTGGTCAACACGAATTTGACCAAAACCCAATGGGAAGAGAATATATGTACTTACGTAGTTAAAATCTTGATTTGAATTAATTGGTAGGCAGACACTTTTTGACTCGGTTATATGTAGAGATTAGTTATAAACCTTTTCGTGAAAGTTAAGTATTACTAATAATTTACTTAGTTAATCCCTTATGCAGATAACCAACATTGTTTAAGCTTTGTTTTAGAATGCTTAATTACCTTTGATTATTTTTGTTAATTACGTTCATCATTTCCTTGATCATGATGGAAACCCAAACACGTTTTCAACATTGTCTTCTCTACAACATTGTCTTGACATGTAGGGCTAGATTTCACTTTAATCTTGGTCCTCTCATTTTTTTATTATTATTATTTTTTTCTATCCTTTGATGCTCTCTGCCTTCAATTGAATTAATTATGTAGCTAATTTCCCTCACCAATTTTTTTTAATTTTTTTTTAAAAAAACCTTTAATTATACCACTAAACTGAAAATTGAAAATTGGTGTTGCCAAAAATTACAGAGGCAAACTGATGTGAAGGGACTGTGCTAAAAATAGAGATGAAACATACAGCTGGAGTTTATACGTATGTACTTTTAAGTGTATATATTGAGCCAAGCAAAATGCAACATGCATGTGACATCTGGATTTTGGTCTGCTGTCACTATTTTAGCAAAGGAACTTGTATCGAAACGGGATAGCACTATTTTGTTATTCTTAACCAGCCATAGACTGCCACATGAAAAAATTATCAAGTCTGTTATGTCTCGATTGGTCCGAAATAGAAAATTATCACCTAATATTAACCCAAGAAAATACATATATATAACATTGATATGACACAACACTCTCTATATATTTTTCCATGAAAAATCGCATGGGCAATAATTGAGTAGCTAGCTAGCAAAGAGACACCTGGAAGTTAGATTATAATTACCTTTAAGAGATATTTAGTCACATATTTATTTTTAGCACTAATAATATAGATAAACTCTACACAATTTAATTTCTATAAACAAACCCAAAAAATGACAGCTGGCCCTATCGAATTTAATTTTGATTATTAAATTACTTTGATACCCTATTGAGTGTTTTGAGTTTTTTCAATTAGATTTTAGGGTTGAGTTTGTTTTAAGAAATCAATGGCAGTTTTGTAATTTAAAAGAAGTTAAAAGCCTTTTTATTATGTTGTAAATGAGCTTTAAGTGTGTTTCTAAAGTCCATTTCATATATGATTTTTTATAATTTGGGCTCCAATATTGGGTATAATAGTGAATCTCCCTACTTTTTATTCCCTTGGATCATTCTTTTTCGCTTTTTAGGTATTTCATTTGAAAAAAAAGACCAAGCTGATTGCACTTATATATAGCTGGAGAGATTTTTTTATGACCCGATATAAAAACGTGTAGAATCGCTAATACTAGTCCTAAATTCTACCGACACATTATAATAATTTGAGTGAATTCGTAACGCTACATTAGTATGTATACGTTATATACAACTGGCTTAAAATAGAAAGTTTCCGTTTTCAACGTTTAATATATGAAACTAAAGAAATCCCTAACACGACAATAATGAATAGTAGATTTATTATTATACCATTACCATTACCATCATCATCAGTTGGCATGAAGTCGAATATACCATCCAATCTGCAACAAGACGATCAGTTTGGAATCCAAAGCGCATATAGCTAACCTGGACACATTGAAGTTCATGTTGTTACTTTCACGTACTAGATTGGATTTGATAGCGATGCAACTATACTCTGCCTCAGTTATCTTTCCATACATATACGCACACCAAGTGCCCACCACAAAAACTGGCTTTGGAAACATTCTCAGCAAATTATTGATTATTGGATTTAATCAAAGCCACGGCCATGGCTCTAGCAAGGCATGAGAAGGCATATATGATATGCGGCTCCCCAGCAAACGTGCCGTCTCCAAAACCCAATCAAAACTGCGAGAGTCTGTTTGGTTAATCATGCGATCGAACAGTTCGTTTGGCATGCAGTGCAGCTCTAGAACTTGAAGGCATACAAATCATTAATTATTTGCTAATGATGGCGACGAGGGTGTAGCCCACCAAACTTATATAGAATCTCAGAATATTGATGGAGAACATGATTGATAATTAATATATATTTATGGTAGTACGGCCAAGATGTTATAATATAAGTGGATATTTATTGAAATATCAACCCAGTCGTCCACCCAATATAATACGTGTACAAGTTACAGCATGCGTCCGTATTTTAATACTATTCTATAATTTCTTGTGATTTGCTAAATGATACCTGAAATTGCTGGGCACGTGTCAGGTAAAGTATAATTAAGATGGAATATATTGTCCCTCTCTAAAATTTGTAAACAAGTTAAAAC
Organism: Prunus persica; assembly: GCF_000346465.2. NCBI lineage: Eukaryota > Viridiplantae > Streptophyta > Magnoliopsida > Rosales > Rosaceae > Prunus > Prunus persica. The sequence goes on from NC_034016.1 coordinate 20,109,412, forward strand.
GGTCATCTTAATTTCATATAGGTGCTAAGTTTTTTACTCGCTTGCTCCAAAATAGTATTGGAGCTGACATGTTATGGGATCTGTAAGACGTCTAATGTCTGCCTTTAACTTAAAGATCACGGACTCTAGGGATCAGTATCACGGTGACAGCAACTGCTTTTGCTTTCTCTCTATTATTGGAAGGTGAAAGGGGGAAAATGGGAAACAAACAATAAGTAATTAGTAAGGCCAAGTTCAAGATTGAGATGTCGATGAATTTCAAAGATTGATTTTTTTATAAACAGTGAAAAGAAGGTTTAGTTAAACTAGAGCTTTCAACCACTAGTTACTCTCAAGCACACACACTATGCCTTGCAGATCATGGTCTAGGGTTTAAAGAGAGGGACCGCCCGGGCTTCAAAAAAATCCGGATTTCCAAGGAAATAATGCATGGAGCAATCAGCATCCACGTACTCAAATGAAAAGCTGTGTGGTTTGGGTTATGTGATGTGTGTATCATTGAGATGATGATCGATGTGTGAATAATTAAGAAAAGAATGACGAGTACGTACTGAATACGAATTCACAATACTATTTATATCGTCGATACTTAATTGATATTTGGATAAAATATCGACCACTAAGTATTAATAATGTACCAAATACTATAGATTCGTATGGAGTATCGGTCAATCATTGCCCTAAATAATTTTGTATACATTGCCTCATGTGATAATTGTGCATGGCTCTTTTTTTCTCTTCCAATTGCCTCTATGTCTACATACGCAGGCAGAGTGTGGGATCACTCGTCCTTGGCGGCGCTAATCAATAACAGGCATGCATATTTGATGAATATGATTTGAATTATGCATATTTGGAATCTAACACTTCAATTTCAACCCTCCTCTCACACGCTTTCTGCCTTCTTTCTCTCTCTCTCTCTCTCTCTCTCTCTCTAGAAATCAGAAGTCTCTGCTGCCACCTGTTGCCATAAGATACGTGCTGAGTCACATCCAAAGAAGCACAATTATTTTCTGTGTCCGAGTGTCTCCGAAGTTTAGCCCACAATAAATAAATAAAGATTAATTGCTAATAATAATAAGTTAATAGCACCAACAAATATTTGTTTCGTGTTGTTGTTGTCATCTTCTTCACCGACGTAGTTGGCGCACTGCTTAGTATTGCGAAACTCACGACCTTTAAGCTTCATGGAAAAGAAGCCATCAAAACCAACTCGACCATGGATTCTATAGAAACAGAAGCCATCACTGGCAAGGACGGAACCATAAATTTTTATAGAAATGGGCTATTATTTCTTATATGGGTAAAGATCTAAATAAAATTCCATTTATTTTCTCATAGGAGAAAACTTGAAGCTAACTGAATATCTGTTTGAATTTTTGCTTGGATAAATTGGGTTAATTTTTGTAAAATGAACTGTAGTGCCTAAAAATTAGCATTAAATTTCTTTTTTTTCCAAACTTTGCACTAGGCTAGAGCCCACTTCCTTGATCACTAGCTAGCTCTGGTTGCAAACCCTGAGATGATGAGTAAGTTTTAAGAGACGGTATTGAATATATTTCGACGTATAATTCAGATTCGAATTAGCATATATATTTGATAAGAGAACAGTTTTTATCATACGAATATAAACTCGAAACTTTAACCTAACAACACAAACACCATGAGGATGGAGGATGATATATCAATCTTTACATTTACAATAGTCATAAATTAACTGTGCTCCATCGATCTACAATTAATTTCTTTGAATATATATGATTAACTCCCAATCACATCGACCTATGCGTGTTCAACGATGCTTATACTTGTAGAAAACAATTTCCCGCGTTTTCAAGCTATCAGCAGAATCTTTCTGATTTGGTTACATTTTTTTTAATACAAATTTTCTAAAGTTTGTATGATAAAGACATAAAGTTTTATAATTGTGCATGTTACACTCTAATCACATGAACCTTTGAAAATCCCATTTTATTTCAGAACAGAATCAAATACACTGTATGCAATTCCCTATGATGGCCATGTATATTTTTCTCTTTTTGACAGAAGAGAGATAATATATTATTATGGAGGAAAGCAAAAGGTACAACTAAAGTTTTATACCAAAATCAAGAGGAATAGACGAGCATCTATGCACAGAAGCACTCGGCCGTATATTTTTTGACAAAGAGGAATCTAAATCAGGTTAATTATCATCACGCTGCCTAATTAGGATTAATCTTGTAGCTGAAGCTTTTGTTAAATCATGTTACTTAATGATATATATACAGATTAACATGCAATTCTACACGAAAGCTCTGGATATATATATAAAGGGTAAAGCCATCTTGAAATTATTCATAATTTATATAGTATACTTTTGATCATATATGTATATAGAAATTACACCACTCAAATTATGATTGTAACATCCACAATTCCAATCATGTACGTGAGGACAATCTGCATGACCCTAGGGCCTTTTCATTATTAATTAGAGAAGCCAACCTTCTGAGATTCTTAATTACCCACAAGTATTTATATAAAAACCTTTCATAATTTACAAAACTACAACCGAAATAACTGCAGCCGTTGGTTTCAAAATGACTCGTTGGAGTTGTCACTTTCTTGAGATGCAAATCGATGCATACACAGTACAGAGATTTTCTTCCAAAAGCACAATTTTGCGTGATAAAGTTTAGCTGTAGCACAATCAGGTCTCATCCTAGACTGCAAATTTTTCTAAAGTGTATAAATAAAGTGAAGGCTAGGAGGAAAACTTATCTTTCTAAAAGGTGGTTCTGGAATCTAAGAACAAAAGTTTGGCCAATTTTATTAAAGGTAAAAGTTGTCGAAGAACCCAATTTTCTAGTTTGGGCACGACTTTGGATTGGCGATCTGGCCATAGACAACGACTTCTCTGCTACAACTACGGAAGCAGCCACGCGATGCATCTCTCTCCCTCACTATAGATTTAAAATTCTCTTATGTAATACGTAACGGGAATGCACAAGATTGTTTATCGTTCGATGTTGTATACTCTCAATATCATTAAATCGAATGAGTTATTGTATAATAATATGCTTAAAATAGTAAAAAGTTATTTTCAACGAAAACTATGCAATTCTTAGGATAATCATTGAAATGATATATTTTGAAATATTCAAATATTGAATTTGTAGGGCAATGAAATGATGTCGATCACTGATTAATAATATATATCCAATTATACATCACACACAAAGGAGAAAAGTTGTCAAAGAAAACAAGAGACTGCCATGTATGCATCAACTCAATACACATTTGACACTGATTCAGAAAGGATGTGATTGGAAGATATAGACTGGATCTAAGCCTTGCATTAAAACTAGGGCTAGGCCCCACTTAGTTATGAATTTACGAGCAATTAAGGTTTATATATATATATATATATATATTTTAATCACATTAGTTAGTTGATTATACCATGGTTGATGTGTATTTCTTACATCAATTATTTTGTTGTTATTTTACATAAGGAATATGCCATGAAAATTCTATTCATTTTCATAAATTTTTTCCCTAATTGGTATTGTTGAACCCTCGTAGAATCCACTCTATACGCAAAGGTTGAGAAAAATATTTAAATAACTTGATTATATTGATATTTTTCTCTAATTCTATACCATTACTTGATTATATTGATACATCAACGTCACATAATGTCATCAACTAATATGCGACCCTTTCTTTTTTGATAAGAAACCAACATCGTAAACAAAAGGTGGTATATTCAAACATTATTATCTTTTCATGCATCCTCTTATAAAGAACAAAAAACAATATTGTAAAATATGCGTAAATGCATATCTATCCCATAAAGAGCCCATAACTTATGGAAGTGAATTTGAGTAAAAAGACACTATATATGAAAGGAGAGAGGAGGGGGCCAAGAAAGAAAGCATTGGAGGAAGATCAAGCCGTCACTCATTCTCCAACATCATCCTCACCTAACAAAATTCCCTCCTTGGAAATAAACCCTAACTCTAGCATTCACAATCATTTGCATTATCTTTCCTTGGTTTTTTTTTTTTTTTGGATGGATATTCATCATATGATTTTGAAAATAATAATCTTACACGTCACCCTCCTCGTGACGTGTCCCTTTAGTATGTGATTTCACATGTCTCCCGGTTACTCCCGTTAATTTAGGTTTATGGTGTCCATTATTACAAGCTAATTGGCCTACTTTGAACACTAGCTAGCCTATGATCTTTTTTGGCACTCAATTTTAGGATTTTGATTAATTAATTTGGTCTACGTTTTGAGCAAGAAATGTCAGGGACCCACCTTGACCCATCACTGTCTTTTTTTTTTGGTTTTAGAATATTGATTCAATTTTCATATATAATATGTGGTTGTTTTTCCATTAATAACCCTTCTTTGGTGGCTAATTAAATATAAATACACTAAAACAAGAAAATCTTCACGGATTATGTTTTAACTTTTTCTTTTTTTGTGCAAAGTCAGAAAGACAAGGGAGAAAACTCACACACATAAGTACCATAAAACTTGAACTCAGGACTATTCGGAAGCACACTAAAAGTCGAACTAATCTAACTACGTACACACCATTGTTATTTTTAAACTTTATTGAATTCGGGTTAATTAATCACTGTTTTCCCCGACAGGATCATAAATTAAACCACCATTTTGGTGACTGTCAGCATCGTTCTCTTGTTTTTTTCATGCCACATATATAGGTAGAATATGACATATCATCCGAAGAGGTCCCGATTTCACAAGTAATCCTACAATGGGAATTTAAAGGGCATAATTGTCCTTTTATTAACATATTTATCCTAGGGTTTGAAGTCACACTCACACACGTACTGAAATTTTGAGCTCCATTATTTTTTTTTTTCTTCTATGGATGTGTTTGTGCTGGCAAAACCATGCTGAGCTGGACCCCAGTCCAGTCATCATCTACAATATTATTAGCATACCAATTATAATTAGAATGATACATGTTGTGACAAATGCACTTTTGTCCGCATTTTTCATCATTATTATTGGCCTTTTACAAAAATACAAACCTAAAAACAAAAATAACAAATCAAATTAATTAATTTAGATAAGCATACAGTGTGTATGATGGGCCTGATGTCGTTCGTAGATCATTAGTGGGACCCAGTTTTCAAAGACAAAAGCCCGTGAGCCCCACAATCACATTCACATCCATCCAAAATATTCTTATGTGATCGAAATTTGTACAGATGGGACTCTTCCAAGTTCATCATTCATTTAGTACCGGTTTTCATTTTCTTCCAGCAATTGGTGATTTAAATTATTATTTTTCTCTCTTGAGCTGTCCATTTTCGATCCCAAATTAATGAAATTCTTCACGTGCCTTTGGTAATTTGATTGGGCTTTAGCTAATTTTATAATATATAAAACTTACGTTGAGGGACGAGAGACATTCTTGTAGGGTTCAATCCACATTCTATTTCACTAATTTAAACTGTCTATTTTATATATATTCATTCAAAGATTATTTTTATAAAAAATTCACTCATATTATTTTTTCCTTGAAGCCATGGCCGGAACAATTAATTATTCATAATTATTACCATTTTTAACAAATCATGTTATGCACGAACGTCATTGGCATAAGACAATGCAGAAAAGCTTCTTTATGGGAGTCTTAACAAGGCATGCAGCCACTAAACGCTCTTCAAATTCAATAGCATCACCATATATATATATATATATATATATATATAAAATAATACATAATAAAAAAGATTAAATTCATTAATACGGTACATCAGTAAATATGATAGAAATAGTTTTAACGTAAATTTGCATATAAGAACCATGTTCATTTTCATGATAAATTAAGAAAGTAGCCAATTTTTATAATGTAAATAAAAAGGGGTATTTTGGAGGGTTTCCAATAAAATTATTTGGCTCCTTGTCCATACATTGGTGTAGTATAGCCTTGAGGCATGACCCCCACCATAACTAGATTTCTTGTAACTTTGGTGTTTCTTGAAACTTCCTACTATAACTAACTGGTTACACAAGCATGACCTGCTGCTTAGAAAGAATATTAATATTGTAAGAATTTCTTAACTGGCCATCATGGCCTAGGGAAAGGACATTATATATATATATCATCCCTTTGCCCGTATAAATATAATCCCCAACCCTCCTTTGGCCCTCTAGAAATCAAAACCCTCTTTTTTAAATCAGCTACTACACTCCATCTCTCTCCCACCACATATACATAACCTAAATTTGCTTCCCAACTTCCCAAAACTACTAGTTTCCAAGCTCCATCTTTCTATTAGCTTTCTGAGATTAGTTTCCTTAATTAAAACAAAATCAACTTGATTAAGTGTAATTATGGGGCTTAGAGACATTGGAGCTACACTGCCTCCTGGGTTTCGGTTCTATCCCAGCGACGAGGAGCTGGTCTGCCACTATCTGTTCAAGAAGATCACGAATGAGGAAGCTTTGAAGGGGACTTTGGTTGAAATTGACTTGCATATCTGCGAGCCATGGCAGCTTCCTGGTACGTATGTAGGTTAAGGTTAATTAATTTCCATAATCACCTTTTTTGAATTAATTTCCACGCGCTTTCTTCTTTATTCTTCTTCTTCTTCTTCTTCTTCTTCTTCTTGAATCTTTTTGCTCCTCCCCCACCACCTCTCTCATCTTTTTCATATCATCAAGGTGGTCGAGATGGCCATGATTTTTACTACTTTTCAATAAAGTAAACTGCTCCGTTTTAAAGATCATTCTCTGAAACAAATCATCTCCAAAGACAAATATTTTTTTTTTTGGGGGAGGGGTGGTCGGAAAGACAAATATTTGTTTATGTTGTTGGTGCTTTTGTCGTGGTGGATGTACGTATAAACAGAAGGTGTTTGAGTTTTCAGGACAAGCTAGGCAGAACACAGAGGGAGAGAGAGAGAGAAGAGAAAATGGCAATTTCTTGCTATATTTTTGTTTTATTTTCCCCAATTCTTTTTACCGACTTAGTTCTTCAATCATTTGCCTTTAAATTCGTTATAGAACTAGCAAGAAATATTAGGAGAATTCAAGCACACTTTGAAGTCCAAAGTTCACACATAATGTTCAATCTCAACGTATATATTAAGACTTATAATTCTCACTTAAGGCATTTACATTTACACACACAATGGGTAGGTAGTCATGATAATTGCAATTTAATTAATTAAAACATATATCGTAATAAGGAGAGTAAGATCGGAGATATACACCGTGATATTTATGAGTTTTTCTTGTTCAATCGTCGATGTAACTTCTAATGGAAGAATATTCATATCAACCGTAGGAATTTCTAGTACTTTGTCATCCAACGGACCCAAAAGCAATTGCGTTTATTTCATCTCTTGGGTTTGCCACAAACAGCAAGCACTAGGCATGCTTATGAAGGTTGTTTAGTTACCACAATACAAGTTTTTATTGCAAATATAGGAGAGATAGTGTTCATATACGTAAGTATTCCTTATATCCTTAATTTCAAAACAGCCCCCTCTCTCTCTCTCTCTCTCTCTCTCTCTCTCTCTCTCTCTCTCTCTCTCTCTCTCTCTCTCTCTCTCTCTCTCATGCAAATCGTGTGGCTATGATTTGATCATTTGCTGCCAGCTGTCATGTGCAAAATTCGTCTTTAGTCTCCCACACACACATCGCAACCGTCCATTTGAAGTGGGACCTTGCTTGAGTTATGAACGGCCCAGATGTGCACCACAACTTCCCAGTTCATACTATACCTTAGCTAGATGTAGATGAGATCGATCCTCTGTTCATAATTTCTAGCTAATTATAATTATCCGGATCCTTATCCTTGTTATTTCAATTAGGATTAATCATCTACCTACCATCCGTACGTTAATTATAAATATATATGTATAGTTGCCTTGCCCTGATCTGACAGGATCTTTAAATAAATTATACCTTAATTGTGTTCATACCTTAATTATTATGGGGCAAGTTTCGGATAAGGAAGAATTAATTAGTATACAAAATTGGGTAAATGGTTAATTTTTTTCCTTTTTTTTTTTTTTTTGGGGATAAATGAAGTAAATTGTTACACGTAATTTTCCCTTGTAGTGAAAATATGACCATTCTTTTTCAAGGCATGCATATCACTTCACACACACACTAGCTACCAGCTAGGTAGGAATGTTTAGCAAAATCATGGAAATTTCCTAGTTCAGAGAATCAGAATGAATTTTGCTTTTCAACCCTAATTGTCTTTAATTAGAGCATCCTGTTTCCTTAGATGTTGTGGTGCCTACCATTTTCTTTGGCTACTTTTCGTAGACACAACTCATAGCTCGAGTGATGATCTTGACTTGCCAACACATTTGGTAATTCATAAGAAGGAAAAGCCGACCATAAAAAAATAAAAAAGAATTGTTTTATTTTATTTATTATGTGAAAACTAAGATTCATTGAAAGCAATATATATATATTACATAGCAAATGTCACTTCACTTGCTTTTGACAAATTTACAGGCAACCGATCGTTATTCATTTGATAGGATAGGACCTTGCTCATAACTTTTTTTTTGCCATAAGTTGGTATTAATGACAAGAATGATAATGCTATATACCTAATTACTAATTAGCAACATGCATGCATGTATAATTGCCTTGGCTTAGTATGCTAATATATACCCTAATATCGAAATTAATTTTATTGAAGAGGTGGCAAAGCTGAATGCCAACGAGTGGTACTTCTTCAGCTTCCGTGACCGCAAGTATGCCACGGGGTTTCGAACCAATCGGGCAACGACATCTGGGTACTGGAAGGCAACAGGGAAAGATCGGATGGTGATGGAGCCAGGAACAGGGGAGATTGTAGGGATGAGAAAGACTTTGGTGTTCTATCGGAACAGAGCTCCTAATGGAATAAAAACTGGTTGGATTATGCATGAGTTTCGGCTGGAGACCCCACACATGCCTCCTAAGGTAATTTCGTTAACATTCCTAGCTTCATATTCTTTATACATCTAATTTCCTTATAATACTATTGAATTATTCCACATGCACACGCCACAAATACTCTTATAACATAAGATAATAAAGTTTCATATTCGGTCACGTGATGTTCAAATACACGCACGTGCTGCTACCCCCATCATTTTGTTCCACCATGTTGCCAGTTGCGACTGGAAGGGAAGGAAGTATGGGCTTCATGCATATCATGCATGGAAAATTTAGATATAGTCCAAAATTTGGAAGGAAGGTATGAGTTGGTGTATTATGTATCTATAACTCATAGTAACATTCACATGATATACAAGAACTCATTTTATCGTATGTATGTAATACATTACGTATGTGTCATACTGATGTGGTATATCGAAAGCACGATTTTAACCATGTTTTCACCTTTATTTTGCCTTTTGTTTTCACAGGAAGACTGGGTTTTGTGCAGAGTTTTCCACAAAGGCAAGGGAGAAGAGAACACCAAACTCAGCCCCCATGATTTTATGTTGGAGACCACATCCTGCACTATTCCTTTGAGCATGGAAAAATACTCATCTCCTCCAACTCAAGACCAAACCATGCCTCGTGGGTACAACCAGATGCCCTCATTTTCCACACCACCACCCCGCCACAGCCACAACCAAAGCAACTCTTTGCTGAATCTCCTCCAGTTTCCTCAGGAAAAATACAGCAACAACTCCGTTCCCGAATTAGGCGCTAAAAACGACGACGAATATGGGTTTTTATGGGACATGAGCTTGGAAGAAACTAGCTTCGAAAATGGGGTGGCTCCAGATATGGACGAAATGAGATTTGAGATGGATCACAACAGCATGGTTTTGCTCTAAATGAAGAAACACACATATTCTACAGTCCATATTAGACACATACCCGATTTGTTGATTTGTAACATATATTTATATTTATATATGTGGTATATATTTGGCTTGATTGGGAATGCAATTAGAAGTTTGTGCATGCAACTAGTCTGGTTAGGTTTTTTTTTTTTTTTTTTTTTTTATATTTCTCTCTTGTATACAGTATTGGCATTTGTATAAATATTATGAATAATATAAATTCTTTAATATTAGCTAGTGCTTTTTCTCCAAGTAACAAGTTCTGTGATATTATTCACGCGTGCCATCTTCATCAGTCGACAGTTCAGGACTTGCTGTTTGCAGGAGTATTATTCTGAATGTCTGGCACAAATGGACCATGGCTCTCTTGTCTGTTTATAATTATTGCTTGAAAACTTAAAATAGCCATCTTTGTTTCTGTTGATTTTGACAATTCAAAGCACTATACGAAAAATATACAAACAGGATAATTGGTAGGAATAAATTTGATTCAAAAAATCTTCTATTTTCATCTTCTTCTTAGCTTTGATAGCAATTAATACTGAATATTGTTCATGACAGATTCTAAGAGACAAACTCCGAGATATGACAAAGGGAGATTAACGTATATAATTATCTTTCAAAAGTATAATTATGAATTTGGGAATCCCACAAGAGAGTTCAAACTAACATATGTATATATTCAACACACGATCAACAAATAATTAATGATAGAGCATCTTCTTTATCCCCTTAATTATCAACTCAACTACCATTCTTGCATATTAGTATTATTGAGTTTTGGATGCTCCTACTTCTTCTTCTTTTTTTTTTTTTGGGTCGAAATCTGATGTCATTGAACAACCCAAACGATAAGGAGCAATACAGAAACAAAAGCGAGCAATTCAAATAGAGTGGGATCAAGAAACAGCTAGAACTCAAACCAAGTCTAGAACACAGCTTCTAACCCAAACAAAATTGAACTAATTAGTAGGGGGGCATGGGAGCCCATCAGAGACAGAGGTGGTCGATTGACCCTACTTCATTTCCTCTTTTGTTGTCACCTCCATATTTTACATAGCAACACAATTTTCCTTGAAAAACTCAAATTGATTATAATTGAAAAAAGAACTCAAATTATTTATATCAAGAGGTCCTGCCACGATTAGTTGTCTAATCGAGCTTGGGTAATTCATCATCATAAATGCATATAGATCCCACAAAAAACCATCATGCACCAACGAAATAAGTCATGTATTTTGTTAATTTCAAAAATTCTTGTATCAAAATTTATGCTTTTTAGCATATGTGAGTTAGGCCAATTGATCAGAGTAGTGAGTCCGCTCCCTTACACCCAAATTTAAATACCGCTTCTATAAATTAGATTAATTTAGACTATTGCTTGTGAATAAAATCAACATTTTGATAAGCAAAAGTTTCCACACAAAAAAAAAAAAAAAAAGAGAGAGAGAGAGAGAGAGAGCAAGCTGCACAGGCCGATCCACGTCAGTAAACAAACGAGAAGCCCACCATCGCCCAAACCCAAACCAATCTTGTGGGTCTATTGAAACCGCATTTGGTGACCCAATGAAATATCTGCGAACCCATTCGGGTATCTATGCCCTTCTAAATTTGTAATCGCTGAGCCCTGAACATTTTTCTTCATTTTCCATATTCGTCTTCCTTTTATGTTCGTTTGCCCGACCCTGGAAATTTTGGCTTTCAAGTGAAGCGCAGACCAATCCCAGCATTTTCAGCCTCTGGGTAAGCATGAATTTGATTCCCTGAAAAATATAGGAGTGTCGTTTTTTTTTTGGGGGTGTATTCTGTGACTGGTTGTGATGCAGAATTGTTGCGTGGGTAAGTGATTTGTTAAACTTCTGGGTTTCTATTTTAATCAAATGGGAACATGGGCGGCGAAGTTTTGTTTGCATGGGATGGATGGAAATGATGATTTTGAATTTGTTTGATTTTCACTTAAGTACAGTTGGTTGTGCTCTGAAGAAGGCAACAGGTTTTATTGCACAAATATAATCACAGGTTGTGACTGTGAACCTCAATTTCACTATTGGTATGTTTGGAATCATTGTGGGATTTCAATTTACCTCATTGTGTTTCTTCTATCTCAATCTTTCTAGCTTACATGTTCGCTTTCCTTGTTGGCGTGTTAAAGATAATTTATTTTTGTTAGCCATTAGAAACAGGTGCAGTGCAGCTTGTATGAACTGTTGAACAGCTTCGATGTTTTCTCATTATGCTAATTTTAGATTGTTCATAAATGTATCCACAAATCATTTTTATGGGTGTGCTTTTTTCTTTTGTTCTAATGCTTCTGTTTTCACTTTTCCTTTTTGCAGTACCGTTGGTTGCAGAACTCATCAAGGGCTTATCTCCATTGTGAGAATATGGCTTTTAATTCAGTTCCACCTGGTTTTGCGTCTCGTACATCCTTCGTGCTGAAGAGGATGGAAAAAGTTGAAGAAACTAATGGTGTCAATGTTTCTAAACAAGAGCCAATCCAGATGGACTCCACATCTGACCTGACTGACATGGATAAACTGAAAAGATCTCTTCAGCATAGGCCATGGATACTTTTCGACCAAAGTGATTACAACTCAGAGGAACCTGAATCTGAACAGTTTGATATGGTCTATTCTTCTCTTCTTCCCTTTTTGCCTGCCTGGGTGTGAATGCATATTTGCTGCTGTCAAACATAAAACTAGCTTGCACTTAAATCTGAACTTGTGTTATGCATGCTGCAAATAAGCTGCTGATGAGGAGCTTGTTTATATGTTTATAGAGGAATATTTTCTTGTTGCATGATTCATCACCAGCTGAATCTGGTTAGAAGTTGTTATAATTATATCCCTTTTTTTTCCAGGATCCCCCTGCAAAAACTTGCCTCCCTAAAGGCGTTACTCATGGATGTCCAGATTGCAGTGATTGTCTGAAGGTTGATTTTCATTCACTAAGTTGATTCTCTTCCCTTTGAATTGTATAGTTATTAGGTACTAGTTTCAGCCTTTCCATTTGCCTTTGATTTTCTAAAATCATTACCATGTCAGGTTCCCTATTTCACTTAATGTTTGTGATTATTGATTGAATTCTTGGAATAGGTAACAGGAAGGTGGCGTCCTGAAGATGCAAGAATAGATGTCCTTGAAGAAGCACCTGTTTTCCACCCAACAGAAGAGGTTAACCTTTTTCTGATTTCTGTGACACTGCATTATTTCATGAGTCATAGATGTTGTCTGGATCTTTTGTTTGAATGCTCACTTTTTTGCTTATAAAATATCAGTCTGAAGGAGTTTGAGTTTTTCCTGCAGGAATTTAAAGACATGCTTAAATATATTGCAACTATACGTGCAAGAGCAGAGCAATATGGTATTTGTCGTATTGTTCCTCCTCCTTCCTGGAAACCTCCATGTCTTATTAATGAATACCCCATATGGAAAAGATCTACATTTTCTACCCATATTCAGCAGATTGATGGGCTACGAAATCAGAGTTCACCGAGTAAAATGGTTGGCTTTTATGAAAGCACAAAAAAGAAGAGGAGAAGAATCTTGGGAGTGGGTTTGGACAGTGGATCTACCTCAAGTCCAGGTGAAACAGGACATTCATATGTCAAAGGCTTTGAACCAGAACCTGGTCGAGAATTCACTCTTGAGAATTTTAAGAGATATGCAGCTGATTTCAAGAGTCAATATTTCCGTATAAGTGAAGTCAGAGGCAGGCAAGAGAAGTGGGTTCCATCACTGGAGAATATTGAAGCTGAATATAAACGTATTACTGAGAACCCAACTGAAGAGATTGAGGTACACTCAGAAATTGGGATGATCATTTTTTAATTTTTTCTTTATTTTATTATTTTCTATTGAGGCCGTTTGTGCTGTTAATTGTCATCTTGGTGTACTGTGAAGGTGCTTTGTGGTGATAATTTGGAAACTAAAGCTGTTGGCAGTGGATTTCCAACAGTATCCAAAGATTCCAATCCTTTGGCAACGTCAGATCACCCTGAATTTTTAGCATCAGGCTGGAACTTAAATAATCTACCCAGACTGCCTGGTTCTCTTCTTTCTTTTGAAAGCCATGACACTTGTCATATTTTGTTACCTCGGGCTCGTGTGGGAATGTGCTTTTCATCTTTTCATTGGGTAAGATTTGATATGGCTCTCATGTTGCATCTTTTGCAGAAAACGTTACATATGTTTTAGAAAGTTGGATAATGTATTCTTTGAAACTTTTAAATGTGATAATCAATGGCTCTCAAACTTGTATTCTTTTGAGACGCATTTTTAAGTATCTTTACTTTTCTATGGACAATGTCTGTGGTTGGCTTGTCTTATTTTAGTTTGTTGATCATGCTTTGATTTTTTGAGTCCTTTTGAACAGAAAGTTGAAGAGCACCATTTATACTCATTGTCTTACACACATCTCGGTGCTCCTAAAATATGGTATGGTGTCCCTGGGAAATATAGTGTTAATTTTGAGGCAGCCATGAGGAGCTCCTTTTCAGAATCATCATCAGAACAGCCTGAATTGCGAAATAGGCTGGTGAGCTGACAAACTTATGATTCCCCCCTTCCCCTCTGTGTTAAAGTTAAAACTTTATTTTTAGTAAAATATTTTTCAAGAGATATTAACTTCTCTGTTGTCTTTTGTTAGTAGAGACCTTTTATATCATATATTTTTTTGGTACAGGTTAAACAATTACCGCCCTCCACACTGAAATCACAGGGCATACCAGTCTTTCGTTGCATTCAGTCTCCTGGAGAGTTTGTTCTTGTCCTTCCAGGGGCTTATCATTCGGGATTTGATTGTGGCTTTAATTTTTCTGAGACAGCATGTGTTGCTCCCCTAGACTGGTTGCCTCATGGACAGGAGGCTGTTGAACTTTACTGTGAACAGGGGAGGAAAACATCTATATCCCATGATAAGCTGCTGCTTGGAGCAGCTAGGGAAGCTGTGAGGGCACAGTGGGATTCACTGTTTAGGAAGAACACCTCAGATCATTTCCTCTGGAAAGATGCCTATGGAAAGGATGGGATCTTAACACATGTATTCAAGGTAATTCCTCAGATATTGTCCCGCCATATTACTGTCAACTGCAGATCCTGCTTGTATCCTATATGGTTTTGAACAATGGTGGACTGACATTATTGCTTCATATAGCAGTTGTATTTTTTTAATTAAAGGGATTGTACTCTTAAGTTTGCTTTTTCCCCTGCTTTCTCTGGTTTATGTTTTGCACTTAGTGAGATAATTTAACCGTCTTCAAACTTAGTTAAAGTCGATGGCCTGATTGTTTTTCTTTTTAAAACTCTTTTCCACCTTTCTTTTTTATGCAGTCACGTCTCAGTTCTGAAGCCATTTGCCGGAAATATCTTTGCAAGTCTAAACAGTCACGGAGGATGAAATCAAATTTTGATGCCACAAGCAAAAAGGAGTGCAGCATTTGTCTCCGTGATCTGCATTTTTCTGCGGCAGCTTGTCCTTGTTCTGCAGACAGATATTCATGTCTGTTACACGCAAAGCAACTGTGTTCTTGTGCTTGGAGTGACAAGGTTTTCCTCTACCGTCACCAGATCGATCATTTATATCTACTTCTTGAAGCTTTGGAAGGAAAGTTAGATGCAGTCTTCAAATGGGGCAAAGATGATCTTGGATTGGCTCTGCACGTGCATTGTCCAAAGAATATTGGGCATGTAGATGGTCCAACCACTAATGCTGAGAAAACTAAAGGGAAAGAGTCCATGTCTCAAGATGCATTCAGGGCAGAATTGAAGGCACGTATGCTGCAATCTATAATCTCAAGTAAGTTGAAAGCAAACGATCATCCATCTGGAACTCTTGATGCTGCAACAGCGAATGTGAACGATACAAATTCTGTGTCTAGCATCCAGGCAAAGGTGAAGGCGCATGTGCTCCAATCAACAATCTTGAATGAACAGCAAGCAAAGGAGATTATCACAAGCACAACAGGAAATAATGCTCCTCCTCTACCGACAGAGGCGATGAAGGGGACAAACAATACTCCGCTTCCACCGACAGAGGCAATAGCGGAGACATCCGATGTTTCATCTGTAAGTACAAGTGAAACAAGTTCCTCAGACTCTCAGGATTTAATCCCAGATCTTGACTTTCTATTCCGTGGAAAAGAACAAGCAGCCTGTCCTCTCGAGAAAGGCAGTGTTCCTGGGAAGCTATCGAAAGGTGGTCATCCAGCCGACAATGGGGCATCTTCGAACCCTTTGGTTTCAGAGAATCAAACTTCAAGAAAAGCAGGCTCTGAGAGTGGAATTGTTCTTCTTAGTGATGACAGTGATGGTTAGTTGTTATGTGAACCCAATATAACGTTGATGGTGAAACATGAGATTTAGAAATATTCAAATTCTCCATGATATAACGGTAAAACAATAGTAGTACAAATTACCCAAAAGGGGTTTGCTTCAATATTTTTAGTTACAAAGAATTATCTAATCATGCATATTAATGAATAAAATGCTAAACACATTTAAACAAAAATTGAAAAAATAAAAAATGAAAAATAAGAGAGCACATAGACAAGAACATCTACATCTATCTATCAGAGACCAGCTGAGACCAGTCCATGCAAAGTGACAATCCCAATCACTTGATTCTGGCCATTGATAACGGGCAAGAACTGGACCGGGGACGGAGGAGCTTCCATCTTCTGCATGGCGTCGACGGCCATGGCGTCTGCACCGATGGTTCTAGGGTTTCTGTTGCACATTTCCCCAACCGTGAGCTTGAAGATGGCTTCCCCGCTCGCCTTCAGAGTTCGACGCAGATCGCCGTCAGTGAATGTGCCGATCAGGTGATGGTCATCGTCGATCACAAGCAGGCACCCGCAGCCTTTGCTCGTCAGCTCCACCAGCTGCTCCATTATCATATCTCCTTCCTTGCAAACCGGAAGCTCATCTTCTTTCTTCATCACATCTTTCACCTGCAACTCCAGAGAATTAGGAGAAAAGAAAAAGAAAACCTAGAATTGGAGGAGAGATTGAAATTGGTGCCAGAGCAAGATCGGACCTTGAAGATGAGATGCTTGCCGATCCGACCGGCGGGGTGATTGGCGGCGTACTGTTCCTTGGTGAGATTTTTGGCGCCCATGAGCGCGATCGCAACGGTGTCGCCGAAGACCATCTGAATGGCGGTGGAGGTGACCGGAGCCAAATCGAAGGGGCAGAGCTCTCTCTCCAAGGGTAAATACACGTTCATGTCGCAGACGGCGGCGAGGGCATTGCCGTCGACGGAGGTGACGGAGATGAGGAAGGCGCCCTTGGCCTTGGCGCAGGGGACGAGGCGGAGGAGCTCCTCGGTGGTACCGGACTTGCTGAAGAGGACCAATACGTCGCTTTTAGAGAGGGCGCCGATGTCGCCGTGGAGGGCGTCGAGTGGGGAGAGGAAGCCGGAGCGGATGCCGAGGGAGACGAGGGTCTGGGAGATCTTGTGGGCAACGAAGCCGGACTTGCCGACACCGGAGAAGAAGACGGTGGCACCAGCGGAGGACTGGAGGAGGAGGGTGCGGGTGAAAGATAGGGTTTGGGAGAGGTCAAGGTGCTGGAAGAAGAAGTTGAGGTGGCTCTGTTGGGATTTGAAGAGGTTGAGGAGGGTAGTTTCGTCAATGCAGGAGGAGGAAGAAGATTGGGTTGCTGTTGTTGTTTTGCGATTGGATAGAGAATGTGGGTTGATGAAGTCTGCGGAAAAAGGTGGGAGAGAACCCATGATTTCTGCTCTGCTTCCACAAACACAGAGAGAGAAGAGAGAGAAGAGATCTGCAGATACTGAGGGAGGGAGGGAGGAGGGCGCCTATGTCGGTGGCGCTGAAATCTGAATCAATCAATCATTTTCAGTTCATTTCGTCCTTTCCTTGTGTAATCTTTTTTTCTTTTGTGTGGAAATATCTACTTCATTTCATTGGATGTCAAATTTTGGACTATATTTTCGTGTTGAACTTTTTTATCATAGTCTGGATCGGTCCATTATAAACCCAATTAAAAGTTTCAACCAGGCCTTTTATTTTTTAAAAAAATTGGCTAAATTGCAAGGAGGGTCCAATATTGGATGATCCCATTTAGATTCTTCGGCCCATTACATCCAAGTCCGAGGGTCATCCTCTATTTAGATCTGCTTGCATGCATGACCTTCAAAACAACGGAACTTCTATAACGAGGAGTCGTTTTATGGTGAGGGTGCTATATATGGACTTTTATATTAGTAATATGTTTTATCTGAATTGTAACTTCACTTAAGTTTAATGAAATGATCTTGTGACCAATGGCGGACCCAGGAATTTTAATAGGATTGGGCTATTTTTTTTTTATTTTTTACAGGAGATATATTATAAACCTTTTTTTTTTCTTCATGAAACAAAAATGTGAATAAAATTTTATAAATCAAACAAGGCCACATTACGAGGAAATATAACACAAAGAAGTACAAAATATAAATAAATACCAAATAAAAAATATTATTCAACTACTTGAGATCCGAGTTGAGAAAGTTCCTCAGGAATTGAAGTATCAACATTATATGCAGAAGGTGTATGTGTATCCTTGTTATCGTTGCCCTTTTTTTTGAAGAATAGTTTTTCCTCTCTTTGTTGGTCTATTATCATCATGTGACATGATATCCTAACAAGAAATACTAGACACGAAAAATCATATATACTAATTAATAATTTAAGTTGCAAAAATAAAACATAACTAACAATCTCCAAAAGTTTTCACCCAAACCCTAAATCATAACAACTTAACAACAACAATTAAAATTGGAAATTGAGTATAAAAAAAAAAAAAAAAAAAAAGAGAAAAACTTACCAAGATTGATGAACCCACTGAAGATGGGTTGGTGCAATTTTTTAGAGGGGGAGAGCTATTTATTCTAGGCTCTGAAGGTTCAAATATGGCATTTTGGGTGGCTAGAAAAAAATTTCTGATGTTTGCTTCTAATCAAATTTATATAGGTTATGGATTGCATGTTTACTATTTCCTATATGCTTCAAGAGTGGGCTTATTTCTACATAAAGACTTAGGCTTATTTTAAATAGAGGGTTAAACTATTATTTACTTTAGCTATATTTGGTTTAAACCACTAAAACTACACGCATAGAGAAAAAAATTTAATATAAAAAAATAAAAAAATAAAAAATTAAGCATTGGGCTGGAGCTCACTCCAGCCCAAGTGTAAATTCACCCTTGCTTGTGACTAATATGAAGATCCACATGAGTGGTCCATATATAGCACCTTCACTATAGAATTTCACCTATAACGAGACGATGTGTTAAGGAGTTCAATCTAGTCGTTCAATAATAATTATATAATTGATCAGATGGCTATTAAGGAGTTTATTATAACCCCTCACTACAGTCTCCCTGTTAAAACACACAGATCAAATGAAAAATTGAAAGGTGCGTTTAGATTAGAATCCCCAACACAGACAGGGCGTCAAGATTTCCATTGAGTGAATTCCTGGTTCGTTAGGTCAACCCTAGCCGAGCAGGTCAAGCCTCCCTACACAGACAGCAGATTGAAATCATGCTCAGCTTTATCAAATCAATCGAGACAAACAGTTAAAAGTACTTACCAACAATAAATCTATTTCAAAGCCCTAAAACAGTATAGAGATAAGATATATATGCCTTCCTCCCGCCAGCCACAGATGTTTGAAAAGGACATGATCGTGCGTTAATATATTTACAAATCCTGAAATGCAGAACCAAGAAGATTGTGGCTATGGGGTCATAATTTCTAGGGCATCTTTATACAATCTAAACTCACATGCAGCGAGAGAGTTGTACACTACACATACAGACACTCATTTATTGCATAACCTGTAAATCGCTCTATATAGAAATCAAATGAAACCTCCTTTTGTTTTTAGCTTCTGTTCTCTTCTTTACTTTGAGATAAAACCCTACTGTAGATCGCAAGCCCGAAAGGCAAGAAGAAAGAGCCTCATCTTCCAACGTGATATTTATTAATTTCTTTCTCATCAGTCTATTATTTCTGGCTTCCTTACGTACGTACGTGTACTCTCTCTCTCTCTCTCTGAGCCTCATCTTCCAACGTGATATTTATTCATTTCTTTCTCATCAATCTATTATTTCTGGCTTCCTTACGTACGTACGTTTACTCTCTCTCTCTCTCTGTGAAAAAAGCCAGCTATAATATATATCATCTACCATGCATGGTGTCCTTTCGCCAAAATCTCTGCATGCATCACTGTGCATATAAATATATATGCAAGGAGGCACTAGGCACAAGCAGGCTAGACGATTAAGGCCCCTAAATTGCAGTGGCGAAGCTAGAATCTAAATATTAGGGCGGCCCATAGTTGAAAAGATGTGAAATTACATACCGATTTCCAAGTTTTATATAAAAACTTTAATGGAATTCATGAGTTCTCATGAGGGGCCACAATCACCTCTGTGTGTGGCTCCGCCCCTGCCAAATTGGAAGGGGCCCCAATTTTTATAAACCCTTATATGTAATTACCTATGTTATTTAAAAATATATATTATGCATGTATTATGTAAAGTTGATTGATACTTTTGCATCGAAAAATGTAAGACGAATGATATTTAAGTGATGTTTTAATGTCTTTTATAAAGTTGTTGTGTAAATTACATATTGTTAATTTGTTTCTTAGATGTATATACTGTTTTTTTATATTTTAAATTTAGCCAAAGAAAATCACATAAATATACATATAAATTTGAAGCCCTCATTTAAGTTGTTCGCTTAAGGCCTCCAAAACGTACAACCGCCACTGCATATATGTACAATATATGATCTGAAGACTAAATTAATAGTTAGGTAGGAGAAGAGATCGATCATGCATATATGGTGGTCCAGGAAACCCTGTTCGTTTTCGTTGGATAATTGGTCAGCCAAAATAATATAGTACGCAGTTTTAATAGTCAAAACCTAAAAGGACGTAAAGAATTTATGCCAACTCATTGTTGTACTACCACTTGTTGTGCCTACATATTATACAGTTAAACAAAAATTCGAAAGCTAGGGTTTTTTATTCTTCTAAACTTTTAAGACATGTTTGCTAATTAAGAATCGGGATAAACAAGAATCGGAATAATCATGAACCATATTAAGGAGGAATCGGAGTCATGCATTTCATTTAAGTTTATGGAGTAATTTGACCCAAAAAAAAAGGCTACACAAAGCTAAATTTGCAACAGGGAATCAATTTGAGCCTTCTTTTTTTTATTCAAAAACATATATGTTGTTTTTTTATTCAAAAACATATATGTTGTTTTTTAAAGACAAACTATTTTTTGTAGTAATTAATCACACATATATAGAGTAAAGAAGACAAAACGAAAGTACCATCTCACAGAATGTATGTGATGTGGCCCCGCGCTATATGTGATGCTTCACAGGCTTCCTCAACCTGACAGTTTCACAGTGACGCGGCATTGTCAACATACGAAACTATCAAGCATGAAAATGGCCCCTCCTAATACTTCTTCCTTCCTCTCACTTCTTAGTTAGAGAAGAACCAAATATTTCTTGACCAAGTCAATATCAATCTTCATAAAAGCCATGTCAACCTGTCGTAATTTATGGCAGATACTTAGGCTTTCGAGTTGTGCTTCATGTTGTACGACTCGATGGCGAAATGAATTATCATGCAATGTTCTTTAACTTTCCGATGTGAAACAATACTGATAAATATTCTCAATAAGTCCCTTTACGTGTAACGTCACTCAAGTTTATACTATATATGAAGGACTTGGTTCCACCCAAAAATACACTCCGAACAGTAATCAAAGCCCTTTTTTCTCTGTTCAAATAGTACGTGTTTATTATTGGTGGTTTTGAAATGGTATTAGGTTTTTGTCATTTGGGTACATGTTCCATGTTTTTTGATCCACAGTACAATCAAATAAAATTACATGGCAGAATATCCTGTTTTCATTACTTACTTCAATACGACATGACATGTCCTCATGTTTTTTGACCTAAATAATAAATAAATAAATTACAACAAAACAAGAAAAAAAACGGAGAGCAAGAAATTTCCCCTCTCGGATCAAAAGCCCATATGAGTGTGCGTACGGTGAGAAAGTCCAATACAACACCGCTAAAAAGAGGGAGGCTGTAGGACCCACACATTGCCCTTAACATTTTGACTCATTAGGGCCCATTTGAATGGAGACGAGATAAAAATTTGAAATTACACAAGTGATGGGGACGCGACAACAATCTCGTACGGTTCACGGCAACCGAAGCCAACGCAAAGAAGGGCCGAGATGGTGCCACGTAATGGTATCGGAGATGGGGTTAGCGGTGGAGATCTAGTGTTGGAACGAGGCGAAAAGCAAAGGAGCATAAATGTTACTATAACCGACATTAGAGACAGGTGTACACGTGAGTTTGCACGGTTGGAAGGTCCTGATTGGGTCCTACTTTGTCCGTCGTGTTCAAGGTCCAGTCGAATTGACCGTAGATTGCGGGATTCTCGTACCGGAAATATAGAGGAGCACTCTGAGAGTTTTATTTACTTCACATTTTCACCTAGTTGATGATAAAGTCCATCAATTGAACTCAAATGGTTTGAAGGGATATATATCACACATTGTTCATGGTTAAAAAAAAATTATCGAGAGAGCAAGATGAAGCTCACACGCCACTTGAATAGTTGCTCGTAGCTTTTTCACTATCTCGATGCACCAGTGTGATTCGAATGTAAAATATCTTTCAACATTAATGTAACAAAAAGTAATAGTTACAAATATTTTACGTTGTTGGTCAATTAGATTATATATGAATGACACGTGACATGCATTTACAGTTTTAAAGATTGTCTCGTTAATAGACTCGGAAAAATGTTAACCTAAAACTTCACATGAGCGGATGACTATGATGAGATCGAAGGGTACTTTCTAATTACCAAAACTAATGATAATGTAATTAATCCTTAATTACTAACTGCATACCATTTTTTTTCCCCAAACGAATCTGTATCTGAGTCATGACGGTGATCACAAAATTCATAGTATTTGGTACCCAAAAGTGAACAAAATGTAATAAATTCAGTAATAATTCTAGCTAGATATAAAGGCAGGTGGTGGCCAAGCATATATTTGGAGGTGAGAATTTAATTTCTGGTAGCTGCAAGAAAGAATTATTACATGAATTGATTGTCGGGCTAGCTTTTGTAGACAACACGTGTGGGGTAGGATTAATAGTTAGTTGGAGTGCCGCGCAAGCTTAAGTCATGTGGCCGGAGGCTGGGTGTGTTTGTGTTATTAATTAATTTGGGGCATGGCTCAGCTAAGCTACATCCAAGAGCAGAAAAGGGCGAGACGTCCTTTCTCCTTTGGAGGTTTCAAGAGCAGAAAAATTTGTGTGAAATGAAAAAGAAATATATCGAACGGTAATTAAAAATTGCAAAAAAGTGTTACTCTCATTTCACACAACTTTTTTCTCATTTTATTGAGAGAGAGAGAGAGAGAGAGAGAGAGAGAGAGAGATTGAAATGGACCAATCCTTCACAGACTCACAGGCTTAAATCATGCATGCGATATAGCACATCAAGTTATGGGGAAGGTAAATTTTATGGCAGCCTTAATTACTGCCAGTTTAAGTTGGCCTCTATTGCCCGATTTGTTCTGCTGCATGCTCCTGCCCCATTGTACAGTTAAAGTACTGCTGCTGCACAGTAAATCAATTAAAACCCAAAAATATTGTTTTTTGTTTTCCCAATTTTACACATGATTTGATCACGCAGACATCTCTTTCTCTGATATAAAAGAATTATTTGATAATTTGTACCAATAAATAGCACAATTCATTGATAAATTGATACATAATGGAAAATTAGGGTGGTAGATTTCAATTGGTTGCGGAGAGAGAAGTAATTAATGAACAAATAGTTACTTTTATTGCCTCAAGGTAGTTGGATTACTACTGGTTAGAAGTCCGGATGCAGCTGACACATTATTTATTCAATCATGGCAAAATAATTTAACTGCAAGCACATAATTTAGTCATGGCCAAAAAAAGGGATTCGAACACGAGACCTCGACTACATAAATAATTGCACTTAATCGCTTAAATACATTCCACTCAAAATTACTTGTGACTAATATTATTTGTGGTGTTCTACACTTTTGACCCATCTTTTATTTGAAGCAGCACACAGCAGGTTCTGATAGTGATAGTCCCCTAACTTATTGGTGGACACGCAGTCGGCTTCACTAATTTAGGACAATTATTTCATCCATGACGGAGTGGCATATTTGGTCATTTTGACTAGAAAATCAATAATCTCCAGTCACTCAGAGAGATTCTTTAGGATACTGCCTTCACTACCATTGAAAAAGCTAGGTCCATCTAGAAGTTCTTGTCGGTTGACCTTCCATAAATTACATGCACGATAATATATGGCAATGGTAAGAGTAATAATAATAATAATAATTAAGAGTAACATTTTTGAGAAATAAATCACAAGTTTATTTTTTCGACCCAAAAAAAAAAAAAAAATCACAAGAAAAGAACTCGAATGAGAAGATTCTGATATAGCATGCATGCTTCATTTTTTGCGATTAAGGAATTAATTAGCACCATATCAAGTTTTAATCATCTACCTTAACACGAAATCGATCGACACATAGGAAGATTACTCAATCGCTCAAGTGGAATCACTTGTACTATACTAACTCGTGCATGATGAATCGCTTAGACAAACTCGATTTGTAATGTTTATACGGTTGTGAAGAAATTTTTTGGTGTGACAATCATGTTGTCGTCAATTCATTAATGTTATAACACTTATATCTAATAATTAATAGTATATATATCCTCGTTCAAGAAATATCGACTTTGTCAGTCATCCATTAATAACATCACGCGTATGTATGCAAATCCTAATTAATGCGGTCTGAATGAGAAACAAAATAAGTAATAGTGCATATGAGAAAGTACAACAGTCAATAAGAAACAAAATAATTATATGTTTTCACCCTGCCCCCAACAAACCAGAAGCAGAAACCAGAGAAATGAAAAAAGTTAAACACACGGGTAAAATGGTTGTATGTTTCGAGCTAATGTGGTCATAATAAGATCAAGGCACACCTTTGCATATTTCTGCTTCGCAAACATACCAGACACCTAGCATGCATGCTCAAGTTAACAAAATCATGAAAGCCTCTTACACATGAAAATGTTTTCCAATGAAGAACACGGGGGAAAAAAAACGATATCAGGAAATGCAAAACCATAAAAAAAACAAGGTCGGATCTGAATGAGAGACAATGAAGATATATATAGGAGTATATTATCTCTATGAATTAAGAAGGATATAATATCCCGCAGAGGTCTTCTGTTTTGACTGAAGTGATTATATACATGAGGAAAAAAAGAACAAAAAGAAGAAACGCTTGCTAATTAGCACAACATACACTCATGAAGATGAAGTATATCAAAGTCATATTGGGGGTGGGTGCTGCTATATATGTGTAGAAGTACTCCATTTCACCTTTAATTTTAGCACACATGGAGATGATTGAATTATTGAATACATATCTTATATGTACATAAATTCAAAAAATTCGGATTCTCTGCTTTGTTTTTGGTTGACCTTTAATTTTAAACGCGTTTTAGAAATTCAAGAGTGTGCGGTCACATAGATATGTAATGTATAGCTATAGTTGAAACAAGCAAAAACAAGATGAAAAGAAATAGACAGTCCAAATCAAGCATTACAAAGACATACACCAAAAGCTTAAGTTTGTCTATGTTAGATAATCGAGACCTATAATACGTATTATGTCAGATAATCACTAAATCGAACTTAAAAACTTAAACGGTCGGAAAATGAATCACCAATCTAGTAATGTATATCAAGCTATACTCTTTGAAGAAAGTGCGCAGTTCCTGAGAGGAGGTGTTTCAGAAAAAGTAATTAATGGACCTTATAAGTAGTAGTGAAAATTCGTTATCAAACCTTAATAAAATAATTGATCTTGTCAAATGAGAGAGAGAGAGAGAGAGATCCGATGACATGATAAAGTTGATGGTAGCTTTTGATCCATATTTTAGTAATAAACTGGTATGTTGATGGAATCTAAAACATACCATAGAAAATAATCCTATGTTGGACCGAAATGATTAGAAGTATGAATAGATCCTCTAAGAGTTAAAGTGCTCCTTGATGCCCCACTACTTAAACTCAGACGGGAAAATAAGGTTTTTTTTTCTTTCCCTAGCTACCACCACCTATCCTACGTAACCATTTGTTAAATAATTCTAAGCTAATTTCTTCACCTAAATAATGAGCACTTTAATTATAGAAATTAAATTATTAGGAATTTTGACACAGCCTTGTCCAATCACAGACAAGCTGTCGGCCAGATTGAATAATTTAAAACACTATTTCCCTCAATTTCCTATAGCTCGACTTGTACTTTTGAACCAACTATAACTAGCAAGCAGCAGCAGACATATATATTTTTTGCCTGATTAGCTATAGCATCAAAATATGGCAAAGTATTGGATGCAAAGCTTTGCCTTCTTTTGTAGATTAATGCTTATTTTATTAACCAGGTTTCACGAAATTGGAATTCTCTCTCTCTCTCTCTCTCTCTCTCTCTCTCTCTCTCTCTCTCTGTTGCAGACTTTGCAGTATTCCACTATTTCTGTTTGGTTCAGTAACATCTGACTATCTGAGACTGATATGACAAATAAGGAAAGTCGCATATGACAAATAAGGGTTCATGCTCCACCCATAATATATCACAAAAGTAATTAATTGGATGAAATATATAGCTCTTCATGATCAATCTCTCTAATTACAATTAGCTCATAATCTGACAAGACCAGATTAGACAGACATAAACCATATTTGAATCAAATTACCTCGTTGTACATGTGAGCTTCTAATGTCTAAAAGTTTTGTTTAAGTTTTGCACACAAGAAGAAGGAGAAGGCAAGGCATGTATGAATCAACCTATTCCTAAGACAGTAAAGTAGGAAAAGGTAGGAACATGGACAAGAGGGAAGCTAAGGGAAGTCAGAGATAAAGAGAGACTTGTCTGACAAAATGTACCAATCTGCAATACACAAAAGCATTCAAAAGAAAAGTATATATATTATATATAGTGCTGCAAAGACATATCTGACAACATATATATATATATGATCCTTGTGTAAAGTCCTTTCATACTTTAGCACGTATGAAGGAAAAAAAAAACTGAGTTAACTTGGAGTTTCCAGCACCAGCTTTCGAGAAATTTTTAGTATGTTTTACCCAAGGCTGCAAATCTGTGGGTTTATAGGGATGCATGAAAAAAGAAACAAAAGAAGAGAAAAAATGCATAAAAACCAAAACAAAATTATTAGAAAAATACTTTTCAAATGAATTATATTTTTCTTTTTGTGTTTTTGATATAAATTATTTTTACAACAAATTATGATGTGTCAAACCATGATTTCCAGAAAAGGATGCAAGCAGTAACCAAAGTATTATGCTAAGTTGGATACGGACTAACCATGGAAACAGAAGCAAGAAGTACAAAGTATAAATACTAACAAACAGTGGTGTACTGTGTGCACATCGAGAAGAGGCTCAATCATAATATCCAACAGAATATGGATCTAATTAAGTAAAGGTTTGCTTTTAGTCAAAGCAAAGCAGACAGATTATAGTAACACAGAATTAATTGATGAAAAACGCAGGTCTGTCTCTAGCTAAGCTTAGCAGTGGCTACCAACAACCACTTGATATCATAAAATTAACTAAAACCCTAATTAACAATAACATCCAAATACCACCACACAAGTCTTAAAAAGCGTAATTTAAATATATAAAGACGGTACCCTCATATCTTCATTGGTCGTAACAGTAGCTTGCTTTGACTTTTTATTGACCTGGATGGTGATGAACTGTCGGCGGCAGTGGGGGAGGCGGCAGCTGCTGCGGCAACGGTGGCCTCTTCCGCTTCTTCTTCTCGTAGCTGATGCCTCTTGCTTTCGACTGCAAATCACGAACCTCGCGAAGGTAAAGTCGAACGGCTCGAGCCCCAAACGGGTTGGCTTCGGGCTTGCCTCCGTTTTCTTCAAAGGCGGCTCGAAGGCGCCCGATTAGGGCGTCGAGGCTGCCCCATGCCTGGCGGAGTGGGCAGGGGCAAGGAGCCGGAGGGTTCGGGTGCCCGTAGAAGGGGCAGATGGGGGTGTGGACCTTGGTCTTGCCGAACTGATCGAGGTAGCGGAGGAATTCGAGGACGTGGGCCCCGCTGCACCGGGAGAGGGAGAGCGGGGGGCGGTGGTTCTTGAGGTATTGGCCGAAGGTGTTCCAGTCGCGCCGCTTTTGGTTCTCGTAGCGGCTGCTGGAAGCAGGAGATGAAGAAGAAGAAGAAGATGAGGTTCCAGCTACTCCTGCTGCTGAGGCTAGAGTAGTAGCAGGGTTCATTGAGCTTGTGTTGATAATTAGGTTATTGCTTGATGCCATGTTCATCTCATGGTGATGAGAGTTGGAACCTCCATCCATGTCTTGGATTGAATCCATGGAATTAAGTTGTTTTTTGCTTTGTTTTTGTTTGAAGAACTCTTGATTTCTTGTTCTAGGGTTTCTTCACCAGAGAGAGAGAGAGAGAGAGAGAGAGAGAGAGAGAGAGAGTTCTAATAATTTGTGAAGCTAGCAGTACTGAGATGAGTCTATGTTGGCTATGGTTTTATAATTATGAAAACAAGTAAGCCAAGCACACTGATGAAGAAAGAGATCGAAAGAAGACAAAAGTTCTGATTAATTGATTGATATTACAGGATTTCCATTTTCTGAAAAGAGGTAGAGGGAGGGAGGAAGAGAGAGAAGGAAAGGAACTGGAAATGGTGAAGCAAAAGAAGATTTTGATGTTGGTGAAGAGAGTTGATGAGATTGATGGGAGAGTACAAGCTGATAGAGGGCCACTGTTGCTCTTGACGACTCTCTCTTTCTTGTGGGTGTTTTGTTTGGTTTGATTGAGCAATATTACTATACAGAGATTTGGGAGGCTCTGGTTTTCTGATGGATAATTGTGCGCAGCTTTGGTTTCTTAAAATGTTAAGGGGCTGGTTTTCCCTAAAAAGGGTGGAGAAAACTCAACTGTTAATCAGGGATGATTACAATTATTCTTCTTCTCCTTCTTGTGAGAGAGAGAGAGAGAGAGAGAGAGAGAGAGAGAGAGAGAGAGAGAAAAAAAATTTGTGTTTTAGGGCTTTTTTGTGAAAATGGAAAGGGAGTTTGGACAGTAGGTTGAAATGGAGACAGGAAAAAGTTTGAAGGGGGTAAAATTAAGGGAATAACATGATTTTGTTTCTTGACCCTTGTTGTATAATGAATTGAATGACAGTTCCTTTTCTAAAATGACAAGAATGCCCTTGTCAAAATTTAATTTCTCTCCCACTTTTCTTCTCCTAAATTCAAACTTTAACTTCTGACACATGAATTCGGTCCCATCTCGCCTTTAAAACACTTGAACTAGTGACCTATGTATGGAATCCCCGTGGGTTCTGATTTTTTGCACAACACCCTACTGTGAGTCACTAAAAAGGTTTTGGAAACTAGGACATGAACTGTGCCCATATTTGAATAGTTTTACACTCACATCTCTGATGATTAAACACAAAATAAGAGATGAAGTTTTGAGCAAATGTAAGATCATCTTATTTATCCCATCTCTCTCTCTCTCTCTCTCTCTCTCTCTCTCTCTCTCTCTCTCTCATGTACATTACCAAATGTAAAATGTGCAATCCAAGGATTTAAATTTCTCTTACTTAAGGTGTCTTATGTAATCAAATGTGGCAATACTAAATAAATTATTATAAGAGAGAGTATTCTACATCTAATGATGAAAATTTTGTTTTAGATCTTAGGTTTCTCTATCAATAGGTAACTATTAGGGTATCTGAGCACGTAACAAAATTATTGACTCTAATTAAGGAGATAAATTTGATTGATGTTAATTGTCAATATGATTATTAATGAAAGTGATGGTTATTATCTCACACATTAGCGTGATATCTACACCTCTCTTAAATATGTGGAAAGCATATACATACAATTTTCAATGAGAACTGATTTTTTCATTTTCATTTTCTCCACTTACACTCCCTTTTATTTTTAAATATTTTTTTAATTAATATTTTCTTTTTTGTTCTTTCTCTTTCCTATTCTACCCTTGCTATACATTAATTTCTTTTTACTTTTATATTATTTCTTTGGCTTAAAAGTCAAAATGGTCCTTGTGTTTTATAACGTTGGCTAATTTAGTCCATTTGTTTTTTTTTTGGGTAAAAAGTCTATGTGTTCTCAATTTGGCCAATTTGATTCATGTTTTTAAGACTGTTAGTCAATTTGGTCAGTTTCGTTAAGTTGTCGCTAAATGAACATGATAATATTTTTTTCATTTTATTTTGAAAACCTATAAAGCTTTTTGAAGTTAATAAAAAGTTGAATTAATTTAAAAAGAAAAGAAGGGTGTAGTCTAGTTAGGAAGGGGAGAGCTACTCAGCTGGTGGAGAAGTGGGAATGACCATTGCGGAGTGGTAAGGCTGTAGGGGGCTTTTATTATATATATATTAGAGCATCTCCACCCATAAGGGCTAAGTCTAGGGCAAGGGCAAGCAAGGGCTGCCACTATTCACATGAATAGTGTCAGCCTTGCTATTTGTGGTTCCATCCATGAGGGCTAAGTCTAAGGCAATTACTATTCACTTAAATTTATTTTTTATTTTTTATACTTAAACCATTGATTTTGATAAGCTTTTCGGATAAGATTTTCGTTTCTCAAGTGTTAATATTTATCGTAAAATTCTCACCTAAAAATCAAGATAATATTTTCGGATAAAATTTTGAAATTAAAATTGGTGTGGAAAGTGAATAATATTGGTAGGTATGTATAGAAAAAATTTCCAGAATTTTTTGATATTTTTTAAAAAAAATTTTGATATTTTTTTCAATTTTTTTTAGCCAAAAATTGGACAACCGTTGGATTGTGCAAGATTTTATGATCAGAGGCTCCTGGAGAAGCCACATGGCTTGTAATCATTGGGCAATGTGGGCTGGTGGGTCCAACAGTAAAAAAAAAATTGAAAATCAGCTGCTGACGTCATGCTGACGTCAGCAGCCCGAGGGCAACAGCCCAGTCAATTTCTGCCTGTGGGCTTGCTCGGGCTGGTGGGTCCCATGCTTTGCCTGAGCTGGATTTCCTACGCTGGAGCCATATTGGGCTTGCCAGGGGGCCTTTTGCCCAGTTTGATAGCAGCGGTGGAGCTGCTCTTAGAGGTGGGTGGATTTGAGTTAGGGAGGTAAGTGTGACTTGGAGAGTTGGAGGTAGAGTTTGACAAGGTTGTTGGGTTGTTCCAATTCTACAATCATTGTGCAGCTCCTCCCCTCCTCGACTACACCCTTCTTTTTTATCTTTTCTAATGTTTAATTCAACATTTTATTAACTTCATATAGGGTTCTAAATAAAAGTGTATATATTATGTTCATTTAACAGCATAAAGAAAAAATAAATAATATAAAAGTATAAAGAAAAAGAAAATGGAGTGTAAGTTGAGAAATTAAGTATAAAGAAAAAGAAATAATATAAAAGTGAAGTAAAAAAATAATAATCTATATATATAAAGCAAAAGGCAGAGAATTGTGAAACATTCAAAATACCAGAAAATTACCTTGGTAAATTCAAAATTTAAGAAATTAAATTATTAATTAAATAAGGATAATATGGTAAATTCACATTTTTTTCATATTTAAAAAAATTAAAGGAAAAAGAAAAATTAGATAATGAATCCTATTTTTATGGAACACAACTACCCATTATCTTTTTTAATTCTAAACTAAATTTTAATTTTTTTAAAAAGCCTCTCGCATGCGCTGAAGCGCATGCAAAGAGGCTAGTATATATAAAGCAAAAGGGTTTAGGAAATGTCCTTTTATCTTTCTCATTCATGTGATCATGAAATAGGGACGTCAAAATATAATCAGGACTTAAAGACAATTTTATTTGAAGACATTTCTTATTGAGATGGGCTATAACATATTAAACTCATATATATTACATGAATGTTAGAACTCGAATCCATAATATTTCCTAAAAGACCAATTGCTCCAAACCACTACGTATACTAGTGGTTTTAATTAGCAATGTTCGATTCATTAGAAGTAAATAATGCTCTCATTACATTTGTGCTTGGAGAGTCATAAAAATAATTTTATTACCATAAATAAATAAAAAATAGTAATAACAACAATAAAAATTAGAGGTAATTGTGGGGCTTCAAGTGTCTTTACAGCTGTAAATTATGGAATTTTACCCATTAGAATCACAAGTATGTGGTAATTATATCAAATATCCTTTACCGTCCTACAAAAGAGACTGGTCCATGATCTCAAATATTTTTCTTTTAGGTTAGTCATAAGTTCTGACATGACCTTAGTTTACGTGACCCAAGTCAAAAAGTTTTTATAGTGTTCTCCGATCATTCTTTTTATTCTAGGGGTGCGAGTCCTGTGACGGCTACAGTAGAATGTTGATCAAAATTATTATTGTAACACATAATTAAATTATTATTAATCCATGTGATGACAATATATTTCATAATAGATTTGTAGACTTAAGTATACTTTGCAAGCAAATGAGAGTCAATAATCACTAGTCATATGCTTCTACCTCGTCACTTAAGAAATTAATGATAAACAAAATGCATCTTTTAGATCTTTGGGCACTTTACTTGTGATAGTGAAACATTTTACCTCCATTCATAGTCTGAATCTAGACTATTCTCCTTCCGCACTCCCGTGTCTATTTTTTTACTTTTTGACAATTTGACAAATGAATATTCTAAACTACTTTAATGTATAAGAAGAGAAATCGAATTCAAGTGCAAAGGCGAACGTATTATCTTAATTAACTGACCTAACCCACATATGCTCTTTTAATCTGATTTAAATTAGACTTATGGGTAGGTTTTGCATGAAATTCATAATGCCAGTCAACGAACAAACATACAATTCTAAACTACTTTAATGTATAAGAAAAGGAATCGAACTCAAGTGCAAGGGCAAACAAATTATCTTAATTAACTGACCTAACTCACATATACTTTTTTAATGTGATTTAAATTAGACTATAGGTGGAATTTGCAAGATATTCATAATGCCAGTCAACGAACAAACATACACTTGGGATTACAACCAAATTTTTCAGACCCTTGAAATCATAAGCTAGCATTGATTTGATAGAGTTAGGGTTCTGTATACATCCTTTTACATCTAAGCCTAATTTCTAGTAGGTCTGCATGAATGGTTTATATATTATAATAATGATAATAATAATTACAACAAATTATAATGGTTTCTCACGACCCTCGAAAAAAACTGGTGCCATAGATTAGTTAATTTTCAAACCCCATGAAAAATCATCTTCATTTACTGTATAACCTCTGCCCTTGTACCCCCCTGCTTGGATATGAAGTTCCACTCCTGTTTCCTTACAGTGCAAATATGGAGAGATGACTAGTGTTTTTATTAATGAAGGATTAATTGTTTTATTAGTCTATAAATTTAGACATGATTTGCATTTAAGTACTTTAATTTTTAAAATGGTTTCTGTGGTCCTTTAACTTTGGTTTCGTTAGGACAAATGGTTATGCCGTTAATTTTGTTAACTTTTCTGTTAAATGCATAGGCAAAATGGTATTTTTGTAAAAAAAATTGATTAAAAAATGAATAAAAATTAAAAAAACTAAAAAATTAAAATTAAAGTATCTCTCTCCCCCTCTATTCCGATTTCTACTCTCCCCAAACTTGATTTTTCTTTTCTTTTTTGTTGATTTTTTATTTGATTTATTTTTATTGTTATTTTAAAGATATAATTTTTTTATTCATGTTTTTTGTTTTAATATAAAAATACTATTTTCCCCTACATTTAACAGAAAAAGTTAACAAAATTGACAGCAGGATTATTTGTCCAAACGAAACTAAAGTTAAAGGACTACGGGAACCATTTTGAAAATTGAGGTACTTAAATGCAAATTGAGTCAAAGTTTAGAGACTAATAAAACGATTAACCCTATTAATAAAAAATTATAATAATCAACAAACTAATCCATTATTGTTAATGACTTTCTTAATCGAGATGCTCAATTATTTATTATAACAAGCATCATCGTACCTCTTTTTAGGTGACGTGTACTACCATTCGACTAATAGCTACAAGAGTCGGGATAGTGAATATAATTATAAATTAAACTAGTTTTATTAGACACGTTAACTATTGATTGGTATGAAATTTATCGTGAAACTGACATTAATCAACGACTATCGATCATTCACGCAAATAGAAAATCATCGCAATAGCATACATATATAAATAAATGTTTCATTATTATTCAGATTAGAGTACCTCGAGAAGTAACACCTAATTGAGCATGAAACCTGCATGTAATCGGGGATCCAAATACACACCAAAACCGAGTCTATATATCTATCTGGCACAGCTTCAACAAACTCTTCTTATTTATTTATTTTGATTTTTGGGAAATTTTTGGGGAAAATCCTAAAATTAAAGTGGGGAAACCCCATACATGCTTTTAAAATAAATTAATATATTAGTAATCGTGAACAGTAATTATTTTATTATGATGACTAAGACTAAAATATACCAGAAGAATCTTTCATTTTATTTTATTATATCAAGCACGAAGTGAAAAAAACACAGCATTTATAGTAAAATAATATGAGACCAGCTGGGGTAAAATGTAATCGGCCAATCAACGGTACAGAGGGCACGTGCAAGGTGGGTCCACCCATAAACGAACGGTTGAGAATGAGCGTGACATAACCTCAGTATCATTTCAATATTGCACATCGTGTCAATCGCGACTAAACCATGACACAATTGACATACCTCAAATAATTTATTAATATTCATCGCATTTTTGGCATATGGATATCAATATCATTCTCTATCTATCAACTGTCTCCCTTTTCAAGGAGTAGGCATTCGATCTGCTTTGTGTTTAGGTGGAGGTTTGTTGATTGAGGCTTGTTATTTCAATTTGGTGGGGCCAAAATTCGATTCATGTGTACATGGTTTGGTTAATTATGATCTATAATAATCCTGAGCAACGAATGGAAAATAATTTTTGAAATTAAGCTAGGTTAAGTGTCTGATTCTATACGGAGAGGATGATCAAACTCGAATGCAAGACAACGGACACATTGCCTTGACCAACTAACTTAACTCACGTTTTGCATAATGAATTATTATTTACGACTCCTACAATTTTCCAAATCAATTATTAGTTTAATTGCAGCATGAATGGGCCAGATTGTCATTTTAAGCTGATTAACAGAGAAGCTAATCCTTGTTCAATGAATCAATGACATCCATAATCAAGGTCCGGGTAGAGCGGGCAGAGGTGGGAAACTGCCCGCATTTTTTTCTTTTCTCTTTTCCTTGAGCAAAAGCAAAGCATAATGCATATTAGAGATATCTCTGTCTCAAGCTTTTCAACTGAGAGATTTGCTTAATTAGCAAGCCTTCGCTAAATATTCATTCTATGAATCAAGAAAGCCACCCACCGCAAATAGCGAAGCATGGATTTTATTTTTTCCTGATTTGTGGCAGTAGCTTTTTTAGGCCTAATCTGAAATCTGAAATCTGAAATCTGAAATCTTCAATCTTCATCTAAATTTGGTTTCAGCAAGCAAATATAAGGCATCAGATTGATTTTGTTATCAAGTCCCCTTTAATGAAAAGCAGAGGACATAATTTATGCTGCTAAAAGTAAAGAATGTATCATTGTGTATGTGTTTTTCAAACCATTATTAGCGCTCCAAAATAGTCGTCGCCGTGCCGGTGCATTTCATTCTAATTTAAGAAAGTGTAATGGAACGAGAGATAAATATAATGGGCTTTTCTGAAACATAGCCAGCCCATTGTCAGCCCAACTTAAGGCATCAGTAGAGAAAGGTTCAAATGGAGCATAAATTTCTGCCAACAAAACTGAGATTAAGAAACAAGAACAAATGGGCATCAAATAGCACATAAATAGAAATAGTGTGATCATATTGCAAATTGCACGAGTCTATAGCATTATGTACAAGTATATGTACAACATTGATTGAGAACCAAATCAATCGAAAACATAAAAAAACTTGAGTCACTGCACGCTTCTAAAACTCAACCAAGCTATGTTTTCAGGGAAACTAAGAGCAAAGTAGCCTACCCAGCACATAAACTCCCTTTTCCCAAGCTCTACAGGAGGGAGGAAAAAGTAAAAAGAATACTCACGGAAAGAAAAGTTTAGACATCCTAGGCTTCTGATTCAGTCCCATTTCGTGTACTTCGCAATGTTTCCATGATCACCCATCAAAAAAACGGAAAAAAAATATTTAGACTTCTCTGAAGCTAGAATAAATTAAAGAATATTTAAAAAAAAGAGACCTAATGGAATATCTTGAAGGGGAGAAAATATCACGGAGGAGAATCTCAAATGCAAAATCAGCAACAGATCAACAAAATTGTCTTTATTTTCCCTTCCCCATTGCCCCTTCTCGCTGATTCCGGAAGTGGCTGAGAAGCTGCTGTGCCTGCATCATATAATGTAAAACAAACATAATATTATCTCTTCTGTTCACAAAACCATACAATACTTGGCATAACTTCAGTTTTATGCTGACTGAACTGGGATATCATTAATAGCAACGGCCATGGCATGGTTCCAGATTAGCCTGAAGAAACCACATGACTTATTTTGTGCCTGTAAGATGCTTTCTCGCAAACTTCCAACAATATGGATGGATGTGCCCATTAAGGGTAAATTATCGGGTTATAGCTACACAAGGGCAAAGAGGTAAAGCTTCTTTGTAGATTGCTAATAAGTAATAAAAATAGTTGATGAACTGATGGGAAGGAAGAGCACTGTTTTCACCAAAAGAGATGGAAATCATCTTATTATTCAACAATCAATTTATTTTTGCCATTTTTTTAGAGTTTTAGAAATTGCATTTGCCCTTACTGGAAAGCCTTCACCACAATTTGGCATACTGACTAGCAAGCAGATGAACAGAGAGCTAAATAAATGGGCAAGAAAACGCTTAAGCTGCATACCTTTTCCTTTGCTCTTGGTGTGCCAGACTGAGATAAGGCAACCAGGGGAGGGACAGCTCCTTCCTGAAGAACCAGGGTACAAAACTTTGGACTATGAAGGCACAATTGCAACAGTATGGAGGCAGCATTTTCCTTTCCCCTCTGGGAACCTGTTTCAACAATCTCAACTAGTAACGGAATGCCCCCTTCCCGTGCAATTGCCACGCGCCCCTCTCCAATGGTGGACAAGTTTGCCAGAAGAGCAACGGCCTTGTCAACCATTCCAGTATCAGGGTCCATCAACTCAATAAGATATTTCACAGCCCCAGCTTGAACTAGGCGAGCCTTATTTTCGTGATAAATTGATAGATTAAACAATGCAGTAGCAGCATCTTTCTTCCCTCTAAGAGTCCCTGAGCCTAGAAGATCAACCAAGGCCTTAACAGCACCAGAACGACCAATTTTTGCCTTGTATTCATCCAATACAGAGAGGCTGAATAAAGCTGCAGCAGAATTTTCTTTGGCTCCGTCATTTCCCATTTTCAGAACATGGATTAGGGGATCGATTGCCCCTGCTTCTGCAATCATTGCCTTATTGTCTTCATTAATTGATAAATTCAAAAGAGCTGTCACAGCATGCTCTTGTGTTAGCATCACTCCTGAATATAGCAGTGAAACTAATGGTGTGATAGCACCGCATTGGCCTATAATAGTTCGATTATTCATATTGTGCTTTGCAAGAAGCCGCAACTCTTCTGCAGCCAATGTTTGCACTTCGATGGATTGGCTCTTGAGGTCTTCAATTAATTTCGTGACATGGGATGATGTCGTCAACTCGTCCGATCCTGAACTAGAAAATGGAAGCAGTTGGTGTCTGTCGGGATAAATAGGGCTGTCAGTCCATGTCCCTTCTGCTTTTATTTTGGAAATGAGAGAATGTTTTCCTGATAATCTGGACGGCATTGCTGATTCTTTATTTGGAGTAGAAGCAACTGGATGCTCAGATGTGATTTCTCCAGACAACTCATTGACATTTTCATGCTTATTAGATATCCCCGACACTTTAATGAATGCAGGAGGCGCATAATCATTACTGGAGACAGCACTTGTGGCTGATTCGCTCCTGCTATGAGTACATGACTGTTTTGGTGATGAGTGGTCTTTCTCGCTGCTATGGCATCCATTGGACTTTTCTCCACTTAATCTAGTAGAGACAGCTTTCATTTGCTTCTCAAATACACTTCCAACTTCAAGGGATGACCTTGATGTCGAATTGCTATCTGTGTGAATTGAACCTTCGGGAGATACTCGATCTGATGGAGACGGGACTGAGATAGCATTAGAGCCGTCAGAGTTTGTTGGAAGTTTTATATCATTTTCCTGACACCAACTTTCTATCATAGCTTTGACAGTATAATTGGTAATGAGATTTATATGAGACAGCCTATGCCGGGTCTTTGGGCAAATAGTGAGCCCATGATCCAGCCACTTTTGGATGGAAGATCTCTCAAAGGTTTGACCTGAAGCTACAATTACAGGGTCCAACATTAGTTCTGAAGACAAAGGGCAGCGGAAGTATGAAGGGATTGGGATGCCGGATGCGGTTTCAAGGTGCTCAATTTTGACCATGAATTCACGAATGTGGGAGACAAGTATCACAATTTGGTTGATTTGATCTAGTTCCCCTCTAACATCACTAACTTCGACATTCATTCTTTCCTTTTCTACAGCAATGCTTTCTTTCAGCAGTTCTTGGTTTGAAGACAAACTAAGCAATTCAATAATTTTCATAAGATGTTTGGTGGAAGGCATGGTATCTTTTCTTTGACTTTTCAGAGCCTCTTCTAAGTATTCTGTTACTCTTTCCTGCTTCAAACATCGAATTTCCTGCATACAATGCTGAAACAATTTACCACAGATTAGAGTTGTACTTGTCTCTTGATGAACCAAACAACAAAAAGATAAAAGCCAAGTAGACTAAACAACAATTTTAAAGTATAAGGTGCAACCGGAGATGCTGGTTCAATTCCTGCTTGTGAATCAAAGAAAACAAAAAGGGGAGGCTCACCGACCGGAAGTGAGGAGCCAGAAAGCATCGATTTCCAGGTCTATCTATTAGACGTTATTTTACCGATGCGAGTGCCGAGTTGTTTCGTTTCAAAATAGGATGAGGAGTAGATGGCTTCGAAGAAATAGGGTAATATATAAAAGATAATGAGTAGTAGAAGGTTTGTGAAATCATTCTTCTTTTTCTTTTTTTTCTTAAAAGAAAAGGATAAATGCGGAACAGTTTGAACTTAGCAAATACCTGAAGACCAATTAAACTTGAACCAGACGAAGATGACTGCAGCAATCTACTTAATATGCTGCAAATCTTGAGTGAAGAGCTTTGGATTGTTATCAACAATGGCTCACCCCGCCAAGCCTGAGGAGACAATGTAAATAGAACTATTATCAAACATGTAAACAAACACACACACCAATAGTCTTTCAAATTCGAGGTATCTTATGCACAATGCTTCGTTCAATTTCCAAGGGTACAAAGGGCAATACAGAAGTTTGCAATCTCCTAACATACTGGCATTGTGATTATTGTTGTAGGATTCCTATTTCTTGCACAACCTGGCCGTTTTCCTTGCATTTGTCTTTCCAAATGAAAGAGATCATAACAGATATTCATTGATGACAATCCTCAAGCATGGACTAGAGACACACACCCTACCCAGGAAGGGAAATGATGTGAATTTAGTTTAAAAATAAGTTGCACTTACACTTAAAATCTTGCTCAACTTTGGAGACCAGTTTTCCATGAATTCCCTAGCTCCATTGACAGCCATATCCAATTCTTCACACTCTTTATATAGAATTTCATCTGAAGGTATTTTGTAGTCAACTACTTCATCAAGCAATGGCTTCAAAAGCTTCAGTACATCAACTATGGTTCTGTAGTCCTTCTGAATAGGCATAGATTTTGATCTCTGGCTTGAAACTAGATGAACAAATCGAGATATGCTATTGATCAGACATTTTATAGATGCCATGTCCATCTCACCTGTTTGAGAAAAGAAATCACAAATAAATACTATAAACAGAGAAATCTTATGAAATGAAATCTTTACTAAAATATTCTACCAAACTAGTTTAATTTTCTGGTTCTGAAACCACAGAGCCTAAGGATTTAACAGCTAAATACCAACTGGTCCTATTTATCTTCATAACAACTTAGAAGAACTGTTCACGCATTCTGAAGCAACCATCAAGTATTGTATTTGACACTGATGTTCGTAACAATGCATCTGACAAAACATTGAAATAGCTATTTCCAAAGACCAGAATCTTTAGACCCATTGTCTCAAAGGATAGAACTTTCCTTCTAAAAGCGTTTGAAATTTAAGTTGCCAAATCAATCTCATTTTACATTCAGCAAAATAGAAAACAGGAAAAAGGGAAGAAAAAAAAACATAATTGAAATCTAAACTCTTTCCTTTTTCACAGTTTGACACCAGAGTGCAAGAGAAACTGAGCTCAACTTGGTTGAACATCAAATTTTTATTGCTCATTATTTCGGAAAAACGAAACAAAATGAGATTCGAAAACTAATTTTCCTCCCCTCTCCTAAGTCTTCTTAGCAACCAACCAGAGGCATGTTAATTCACTCCACTAAAACAGTTTCATTGCCTTCAACTATCAAAATTACAATACCATAAATAAACCATTTTCCCCCAGAAAGCCAACTGAACAAATATGTTAGAGACTATGAAACTCACAAATTTCACAAACCCAGAAAAATTGGCACAAAACCCAGAAGAGCTACATAGCTGAAATCCAAACTAAACAAATAACACCAACCCATTTCATCTCCCACCCATTTACAATCAAGAAGAAGCACCAGCATATGAATGGAGAAAAAAAAAAAATCAACATGGCATAAAAGAAAACTATACCTCTGAATCAAACTGTACCTCTATTCATGTTGTTTATGCTGGTGGGTTGAGTCATAAACAGATCTTGATAAACCCAAAGCTAAAAACTTTACATGAAATTTTGATGGGTTTGATAATAAAGATCAATCTTCAAGAATCAATCTAACCCTCATGCACTGCTTTCATTACAAAGCTGCATGAGAGAGAGAGTGTGCGCTAGGAATGAATAAAATTGAGGAAATTAAAAAAGAAAATTGGTGGGGCCTATGTGGTTGCAGATTTGTTGGGTGAGGAAAATTTAATTAAGAGGTTAATGAACAGTGTAAGATGAGAGAGATGGTAAAATGTAAAGGAAAAGGAGACTTTGTCACTTTGGGATCTAATAATCATTAGAGAGGAATTCTAAGAGAGGTCAAGCCTTTTTTAATTAAAGGATTAAGGGGTGCATTGGAACAATGATATCCAGCAAAAGATTCCACAGAGAAGTACCATGATTGTTTGTCTCTAATTATCTTTTAAGTTACTAATGTGTCCTTGACATCTTCACAAATTTACCATGCATGCATAGTATTTAATTTCCCAATCTCAAATTATTATTTTTTCTGAGAAATATTAGAAACTTTATTTCCCAACCGATGTAACAGAATTGATCAATTTTGGCAACCTCAACTAATTGGTGAGTGGTTTCTAACATCATTTAAATATATATATATATATATATATATATATATATATATAAAGGGAGAGAATTTCTAGATATAATTCACTTGGTGAGCAACACATAATGCTAAAAAAAGGGGTGATCAGAAAAAGCACACTCATGGAAACTAGAGGACCTCAAATTACTAAGGATTCAAGCAAGGTTCTAGAATTTGGCATTAGGCTTACTGAACTTAACCACATGATCACATTTAACAATCATCACCACTCCAACAAAAATTCATGATGTTTATCTGCAGATTCTGGATCATGTACAGAAATGATACCTTATTTTACAGCTGCTACCTACTCCAAACTCTGATAAAATGATTATTATGATTATTAATTTAATGATTATAATTAAAGCAATATATTTTTATTTTATTTTTTTATACAAGCAATATTCTACTTTAATATAATTTAAATTACATAAAGAGAAATTCGAACTTGAGTACAGAATGAAGAGTATATCCAGCCAACTTGGTTAAAACAAGTCTGCCTCGACCTACTAATCTAGAGCAATATAATTTTTTATTTCAACTTTTATGTGTTGTTGTCCTACTCCACTTACCTCCTAGCTAGAAAACAGAGAACAAGTTGGACTAATACCTAACCAGAGCCAAAATAAATCCAAATTTTTTGTTTTTGTTTTGCCTCAAGTTTAGCCATAAGCTGATTAGTTTTAAGACAAAACCAACAGCTTCTAAATGGATTTAAAGCCTCACAATGCATATGCTGTTTGAAAAAGATAAGGCATGGAAAAAATAGCCCAGTCGTTTGCCCCAACTTTTTGCAGGTACCGATTTTGCTAATTAAAGCATGAGATTTTTTATGTATATCAGATGCATGTCAAACAATGCCATACAACAACTTGTGTTGGGTCATTGCTCTAACTTTGTTGCTTCATACATGGAAAATCTTGCTGCTTTAGGCGCGTGTGGACGGTTGAATCTAAGCTCATGAACTGTCCCTTGGGGGCTTCTATGAAGAAAAAAAATTGATGCACATGTCAGTTGAACCTTTGAGAACATTTAGTCTCATGAGTTTTCTTAAAGCACTGAGGCATGGAAATTGGAAAATGTATGACTCTGCCCTCTTTCAATGACCTTATAAAGTGGTTCTCATAATCCATCAACGACTGATAACTACTCACGCATGCATGAATAGCTCGCTATAGGTACCTTTGAAAAAAAGCTAACTGGGTCAGTGTCAGATTGTAGCCCCTGATGATGTGCATGATGAAATGCACTGCTCAGTGCCCCGATTGCATTATTGTACAACCCTTCGGTCACATTTACATTAAAGATTTGACAGTGGTGAGTCTATGTCATGACAAGCTGTGAATCTCAAGCTAGGACTCAGGAGTCTTTTCCCTTTTTCTTTCCAAAACTTTGCTGTTCTTCAAGTTAGGGAGCACATCAAAACAAGCAATTGTCCTTTCTGCATAAGTTTAGATGAGCTGGTTTAACTTAAACCCCAATTAATTGGCTTGAACAAGAACATTTTTTTTTAACACCATTTTCATTGGCCTGTAAATAATTTTCCTGTCATTTTCTATTTCCAATTATTATATATAGGAAACATAACCCTTACTAATAAAGACAAAGATTTACATCCACATCTTATAATAGTTGGCATCTTTACACCTTAATTTGGACCCTCTCTCTACTTACCATCCTCACTGTGTGTATATATATACA
Organism: Prunus persica; assembly: GCF_000346465.2. Classification (NCBI taxonomy): domain Eukaryota; kingdom Viridiplantae; phylum Streptophyta; class Magnoliopsida; order Rosales; family Rosaceae; genus Prunus; species Prunus persica. The sequence goes on from NC_034016.1 coordinate 20,152,683, forward strand.
GATATAGACATCGCTATAGCTGTAGGGGTGATATAGATTGATGGTAAATATATATACATATATGAACATAAAAAGCTTTGTAAAATTGGAAAACAAACAAAGCCATTCTTTTTGTCAATATTTTCCAACTTACTGCATTATCAGAGAACAATACATATCTTAGAGCAAGAAGATGCTTGCCTGCCAGCAGTTAGAACCTGACAGATGATTTTATTCACTTTGATCAGTACTGCATTTCTCAGTAAGATTGAGACAGAACATTGCTTAACAATTCACAGATCACAGGCTAATTAAGCTGAACATGTGAGGCCCTGTCCTATAAGTAAAGAGTGCCTTTTTCCATAATCTCGAACTGATTTTTAAATTGCAGAACTGCATTTGCCGTACACGCTATGTTGGCATGTTGCTACTTTCAAGGGACAAAATAATTAAAGATTGGTTCCCCATATGGCCATATTGGCAATGGACATGATGAAACTTTAGGGAAAAGCTAAAAATGACTTTAACAGGACTTGTGTTTAGGTTGTGACTTTTGTTCTTGTGGGTCGTCTGAGATTCCAAGTTTACTCTCTCCTCTTTCTCCCAACAATGTAATAGATTACTTTAAATCTATTTTTGTAATCAAAATAAGACTTCAAGTATAATCAAACTATTAATGAAGCATGGAGAATTCGAACTTAGATTCTCGGAAAGAAAAATATCACTAAATTAAGAGCTAGTTGGTATAAACGACCGTGTTTTAGCTCAATTCAAAAAGATGCATGCTTGATACGGCTCTGTACAGTCAAAACAAGTTGAAGGAGATCTGTCTTTTGTGAAGAGTTGTACTTGGCAAGCCATGTGCATCTGTTTTCACATAGATGGAAGGTAGGGTAGGGTCATTGATGTTGGAGCTGCTGGTTCTCATGCCATTAGAACTCACGAACAGAGATTTGGAGGCACCTTCAAGTCTTGCTAATAAAAGTCCCATCACAATACAAAAATAAACACATTTGACCCTTTATTTCCAACATAAACAATAAACAACATTTGACATTGCCATTACTTCATTTGCCCTCCATATTCGATATATACACATCCCCATCTTCAAGTGTCAACTCCAGTTTCTATGACTGAGGAAGAGGAACTGTGCCTCATTTGAAAACCAAACCTTTCAGTGCAAAAATCTTTAAGGCAACAAATTGCTATTACTACAATGGTTATTTTACAAAATCTGTAGGTGCAATAACATTTTAAAGAAAAAGAAAGTACAATTAATCCTCAATACATAGTCACTGCCCTTCCTACTTTGTACAACTGAAAACGGTGTCACTTTCTGTTGGAGTTTGCCAATATATTATTATACAGAAGGAAGAATCACCTCCATCTTTCATATCATTGGATACAGAAGCTCCATCATTTTATGGATAAACACAAAAGTCTACCAGACTGAGAGATGTGTGGATAAATGATTGGCCCTTGCCAAAACCTCCTCCCAAATAGGTGCAGCAGAAGGAGCTGATGAAACATATGTTATGTTGCTACTGTTTGGGCATGTCTAGCTGAATTGTTAACTGGCATAGAATCACAGAGACTCCATCCTCTTTAGTCCCCTTTCCCTGGTTCATTCATGCATCCACTGCTTGTAGCTTCTGGATGTGTTGTTCCAACAACCAGGCCGACAACTAGTCCCCACCCATTATAATAGCTGGTATTATTATCAGCAGAGCTTCCCCAACCATTTGTTAATTGATTCATAGATCCGGTCAGAATTAGGAAGTAATTGTATATCCACTGCAGTGGACTCCATGGAAGTACTTAATGCCATTACTAATTTCACATATTCTGGAACAGCTTCTACAGAAGTTTGGGTGTAATAAGGGAAGGCATAACCTGAAAGCGTGAAGAACAGGTTGTATCTTTCAGCAATTACCCCGACCAGCAAATTTGAAATATCTACATGTGAATTATTTATGACATAAAAACTCAATCAAAATGCATCCAGATAAAAAACATAACTAAAATCTATATGCACTCTTTAACAGGGCACCTAAGGGATTTCTCTGCATGCAATTGCATAACTAATTAAGTTTATGTTTGTCACCCACACTACCCTGCAAGCTTGGGTTCTGAACTGATAAAACATAAAGTTTTTGAAACATCAATCAGTTGGAGATATAACCCAGGTCAGAACTTTCTTAACATAAGCAAACAGAATGACGCAATCTTACAGTTTAGCAACCTAATTATCAACCAAGAACAATGAAATCCACCCCACATTATATTTTTTATGAGAAAAGGAACTCAATTTAGCAATAGAAAGAATCAAACGATTAAACAAAGGCAGGATTGTACTCAGCTACTAATGGTATCATAGATTGGTTGACATGTGAGGGAGAAGTTCTTTACCAAAACCTCCTCAAATTATAAAAACCTTCAAGCTAGCATGTTCCTAACCCATCAAGATTATAAGAAAAAGATATACAAAGAATAACACCAACGAGGTTGAGAAGGAGCTGGGTTAGTATTACCAGTTTATTACCTTGAGGCTAGCACCTTCTCTGCAAAGAGCTTTAATAGCTTCCACATTGCTGGTGTTGACAATCTCATACAGTAGCAAGTGTTGGAACATTGTTGGCTCATTGAATCATGATTTTGGCCCATCAACTTACAATTTCAAGAGACCTCACAAATTTCAAGCCAAAAGGAAAAAAGAAGAAGAGCCCAAGAAAACAAAAAATATTTGAAGCTTGGGTTGAGGTTCTCAAGCAATGGCGGCGAGATTAGATTCACATTACCAATAGCCAAGCTCAAATATTTCAGAATGAATCATTGCAGACTCATTCATTGTATTCTCATTGATCATTATCATACACCACATATAAACGATAAGGTTTTCATCCAGATGGTACCACTTGAGAAGGTAGCAGGTAGTTTCCAATATAGTACTCATTTTTTGTTTACTTTTTATGACTTAAATTTTTCGCCTTTAATAAGGAGCAACTGCAGTTAAGGAAATATGCAAAATCACAGCTCTTATCTTAAAAAATTGTCATGACTAGTAGGCTTACTTCACAGTATGCTCTCTTTCCAAGCCACTCCAGTCATCACACAAATGACAAGAAGACAGTTCTCCATATTCTCAAAGCAGTTTATCACCCAATCCATTCGTCGCTACCAGGCATCAACACTAATTTGCTAGCCAGGAAGCAGGAGGGAAGAAAAGGGGAGATAACAAACTCGAGAAAAAGAAGGGTCTCCCAAGCTAAGATGGGGAGGTAACTAGAGGGAAGCTATAAGTTCAAGCTGATAAGTAGTTTTCATCCCTTCCATCTATTTCTCCTTCCGAACTACATCCTTCTATCCAACCAAATGGAGTTCTAACGTTGACTACGCTGGTGGGGGAAACTTTGCTATCTCATCTATTATTAAAACTACAATTGAAGTTAAAAGAATTCAACTGTAAATTTCATGAGCCCATGATATCAAGTATCAACCTTGCTGTTGTATCTGAGTAATACAGTTGCAAAAACTAATCTTTAGGCATTGAGCGTTCTTAATATAAGTAAACAGCAACAATGCACATACATTGTGCACAGATAGCCATAAAATTCAAGATCAATGCTTACTAAAGCTCCAATTGTACACAAATCTACAACTCATTATTCCTTGAATGTCAACAAACATAAAAACGCATTGTACTACAACAACACAAGAACACCAAAAAAACAACAGGTGGGTCTTCAAGATACACTTACTACTTCTCCACTATCGTATCACTATTGCCCACCACCGCTCTCCTCCTCCAATTTCTGCACATAAGCCTTCAAAAGCATGACCAACTCCCTCGCCGGCGCCTGTATTGTCCCGACCAAGCTCGACGCCGGACTATTCAACGTCCCGAGCAACTTAGCATAAATCTCAGCCCTCGTTGGCATTGTCTCAAGCTGCTTAAAATCCCCAGGCGCATAAAACTTGCCTTCAAACACAGCACCGGTGAAGTCATTGCTGTCGAGCTTCTTCTCCTTCTGAAAGTCCCTGTAAGGCTTAATGGCAGGTGGGATTTCTTCGCTGTGGACAAAGAGCCAAGCGTTCATGCCGGTCATGCAGGGCTTGAGAGCCTCCCATGGAGTTCCCTCTATGGCTTTGTAGACCAGAGTGTTCTTGGCCACAATGAGCTTTGTGGTCTCGGGTAGGACTTTGCGGAGGTCTTGAAATTGCTTCACGGTGAGGCCTTTGTATTTGATGCCGGCCAAGAGATGGCAGTTCTCGAGATTCTCTTTGATGGTTTCGACGGTCTGTTCTTTCTTGGTGCGCGAGATGGCAGATCGGATTGTGGGCAGGCGGTGGTGGTGGCGGGTGGGTCGGGGGGTGAGGGAGAGAAATGGGTTGGTGGGTCGGGTCAGAAGGGTTTTGGACTGGGTTTGGGTTAGGGAAGGTGATGGGGGTTTGGAGGAAGGGAAGCTGAAGAGAGTGGCTTCCATTGCTGAAGAGAATGAGAAAGAGAGAGGAGGAAGCGTCTGTCTTTTGGGCTCACCTTATCTTATCTCTCTGCAATTTTTGAGAAGGGGTAGGGTGGGAAAATGGTGGGATAAGTGGGAAATTTCAGAAAGCCCCCTCAGGTTCAGATAATTTCACTTGAACACCAATTGCCAATTGGTATGAAAAACTATTTTGTGAGTCCTTTTCTTTCTTTTCATATCTGGTGATTGCTATATATTTCAATATGCAGGCATACTGTTGAAGGGAGAAAAGTGAAACAAAATTCTTGGAAGTAAAACAAACAAGGAAAAATATGACAAAAAATTTCCGGTATAAACTTTCTTTTGGTGACCAAAAGAGACCAACAAGTTATAGTTTGAGTAGAATACAATGCCAATTCGATACTTGAACATTCACCAGTTTTAGAGCATCCGCTAGGCTACAAGCAAACTGAATCTAAACCACGTTTGATCTAAACGAAAATTTTCCACGACAAAAAGATGATGAATCCCATTGTAGTAAGACCCGCCTTTGATCCAAAAAGACCCCAAAAACTGGAAAAAAACAAAAAACACCAAAATCTCGCAAGTTCGCAACTACGTTAAAATGTCAAAGTTTGCATCCCGTGCATTATGAGTCAAACTGAGCTCCCACTTAGCAACTCCACAAGCTCACCCTTCTTCATCTTTGAAAACCCTTTTACACCTTGAGACTTTGCAAGTGCTCTTAATTCTAGTAGCTTCAATGCACTCAAATCCTTACGTTCGATAAGTTGCTGTTTCTCACCGTTTTCATCATCGAAATTAAGAGTTTCTTCAGGACCTGAAGTCTCTTCCTCTAACAACTGAACAAGCTCTGGCTCGGGCTCGGGTTCAGGCTCGAATTCAAACTCAGCATCGACAACAGGCTCATGCTCAAGTTCTGACTCCAACTCAAGCTCAGGCTCTCGCTTTGGTTCTGGCTCTGGCTCTGGTTTAGGAACCCTCTCAAAATGATTCTTCTTTCTCTTCCCAATTGAATTCACATGTGGCACCGAGTTGCCTATGTGGTCATCCTCTGAATAAATGGGCTGGTATGTCAACCGAGGGATGGGAGACTTGCGTTGAAAATTCGATGCAGGCCTGCTAAAAGAGGCATTAGGTTCTTCAACCTCATCCTTCAAACTGTTATTTGAATCAAAAGAAGTTGTGCTTTTCCTTTCACTATATCGGGCATTCTTTTCTGGCTGGTCCAACATGAAGTCCTTGTTGCTGCCACTGTTGTTGGTTCTTTTAGCTTGCTCAACCGAGTGTTTCCTTAATAGCTTAAGGAGAGAATCCACAGTTTCATTCTCTTTTCCTTGCCCTTGCAAGGCTTCAGCCTTCTTTTCTTCTTTAACTGCACTTCTCTCCCGAAGTTGAGCCTGGACCTTCTTGAACAGCTCAACAATCTCTTTTTCTCTAGGTCCAGGGGCTGCAGTAGCCCCGAACTTTGTGCCACTGGAGAGGGAGACCAATGGCCCATTTTTAGACGACAGCAGATCAGATTCTTCAAGGTTTTCAAATCCATCTCTATCGTCATTTTTCCTATTTCTGCCCCGGGAGTACCCATGTCTGTTTTGCCTTGGGAAGTCTGGATTTCTATTACGTCCACTAGAACTTGCTCTGCATGTAAAAGATACCCCCTTGTAAGCACCATTCAGTGATCCAATCCTGACCTGTGACTTGAATCTATGGTTGAAACGAGAAGAGCAAGGATATGCAGGGGCTACTGTTCCAGAAATTCCCGAACACGGAAGGCATTTTCCATCTGATGGTCCATAACCATGAAGAAAACCATCATTATCCAAAAATTACAATGCAAAAAGCATAATCATGAAAATGAAAGCTCTGAGCAATATGCGCAACCCCCATTAACAGAGTCGTACTTCGAAACATTTTCACAGGAAACCAATCTTATAACACATAGACAAACATCCCCCACGCACCATACTGATCTTATGCTCCTCGTTCAAAAAAACTGATATAAAGATTTACTATTTAGAGAACCATAGTTGCAAAGTTAAATTAAATGAAACCTAACAAAGGAAATGGAAACCCAAACCTTACAACTAAGTTCTTCCTTAGCACTCAAATTCAGCTAGAAGTAATCAGTAAAACTGAACAGCATACAAATCACAAAAAATGTGGCAAGGCAACAGACAAGCAACAAACGCAGCTCCCAGGAAGCAAAATACAAAGATCAAACTAAGTACCAGAATTAAATTTAAAAGTCAAGCCAGCTACTCTCTCTCTCTCTCTCTCTCTCGCGTTATATGCAGGTTCTATTTGTATAAAATCATTTCAGCAAACACATGGTGGGGAACTCTTAAATTTGAAAAAAAAAAAAAAAAAAAACTTGAATACTTCAATTTCTACACAAAATACGGACGAAATCAATCTCAATTCCAATGACCCATATCTCAGAAAACAGAGGAGAAATGAAAAGAGCCTCGAATTTTCACGGAAACGCGAGGCAATTTTATATAGAAGGAGTGAGAAAATTCAAAATTGGGAACCGAAAACTACGAATATTCGAACACTGAGGCACACAATTTTCCATACCCTTTCGTTTTATAAGAAACTTACCGATTATATGGACGCCTTGTAACATTGCTACGTAGGTAAATGACTGAGAAGGAGTGTGCTCAGCTCAGTCGTCAATGGTGGTTCTGCATTTTCTCTTGTGCTTGCTTTGCTGAGTGTCAGTTTGCTTGCTAAACCCTATAAGCTATAGCCTTTGATAAGGGACTCGTTGGGTATTTTGATTCTGAGGTTTTGAGGGCGGTTTAGTCTTTTGGATCGGACTCGGGTTATATGACCCGATTCTTTCTCTCTTCGGCCCATATTGGAAAAGTGATTGTTGAGGACAGTTGGGTTACCCGGCCCAGTTATGTAATTTGATTAAGTTTTCTTTTTCTTTTTTGCTGAAGGAGTAAAATTTAATTAATTACTAAACTTGTAAGAGAAATGTAATTAAATTATAAATAATAAAGCTGTAGTTTATCTTCTTTGTTTTTGGGGTCAAAGAAGAAAGAGGCATTGGCCAACAATGATCATCAACAGCACAAAAAAGTTCTAGTAAATTATCATATTACGATTTTTCACCTTGCCTTACATGACATGGTTTCTTTTACATGAAATCAAGCTACTGATGCAAAGAACATGTTGCATCAAAGACGACCGTTTAGCACGGTGAAGGTATACGAAGCTCATTTTTATGATAAGTAAATTGGAAGTTGGAAGCATCGTGCTAAAATACAAGGCAACAGAGCAGGTTTGCAATTGCATGACATCTCCCAACCTCAAAAACCTGACATAAAAATTTGGTCTGTGTACCGTGACAGTTTCTTTCAATTCGCTGTACGTTAGTTGCAGCGAAAATAGAGCATGAATGGCATTTTTAGAAACATTAGGGTCAAGCAACCTCATACAAAGCATGAAACTAAAGACATGCCAAGGATTCAAATATAGTCCAAAAACTTGACAACATCTGGATTTCTTCTTTTCTTGGATAGTTTTTTGGAGTACAGTGCTCTTCTAAACAAAAATACCGTCCTGAACTCAAGTTCCTTACAGGTCGCTTCATATTCTTCAGCAAAAACAGAAGGCACCATTACTGAAGTATGAGTACCTGAACAGCCACCATAAACGTACAACCATCCCATGACTCAAGAACTTGAAATTCCATCTTTATTTTTCTTCTTGTACTTGAAACAGGGAGAAGAAAAGAAAGAAAAAAATTTGAGAAATTGGGAGGAACATAGTTACAACCAAATGAGTCATTGCTTTATAAGAGCATACTTCAGTCAGGCTTTGTGATTTTTTGCCATCTCATCGACATCCAATTCAACTTGGAGCACTGGTGTATCCTTTCGCATGCTGGAACGACTGGACAAAGAACATAAGAAACACAAATATTAATCACCACAGAACTTCTCCTCATATATAACAAAGATGAGTTAAGCAGTTTCAGGTTGAGTAACTCGCCTGTTCTGCACAGGGCCATGATCCACAGCTGTTCGTAGGCAATATATGACTCTGCCAACTATGTCTGTCATGGAAACCGGCCCAAATTTCCGACTGTCATTGGCTTCCTGCCAGAAATAAGAATGAAGGTTTATCCATTTGTGCCCAAATATTCAAGTGATGCAATATGGAAAATGCCATTGTTGATCGTAGCCATTGCGTGCATATCTCAAAGTTAAAATATATCAAACAATGAATGGCTCCAAATTCTAAACAAAAGATTATGGAACTATAAGGCATATAAACAAGAGATTATGGAACTATAACTGATTATTTGATGCATGTCTCGCATGTTTATAACTCTAGGTAATTGTGATATATCCATCTTTAATTAGTACAACATATTCAAGTAATCATTGGATACATTTATTTTTACCCATGCATAAATACTGTCTTTTATTTCCAGTAGTTTCCTATATCCTGATACTATTTCGCCATTTCCATAATATTGCTTAAAGCTTTCTAATTTGTATTGCTTAACTATAGCTCATGACAGAGTATTATTAAGGATTTGATAGATGTTACAACCCACTAGACTGCAATAACAAATTCCCCGCAACCTACTGAGCATTACATATTAATGTAAAGATGGCAGTCCACTCGGCTGCTGTGCTATGGCCAATTCCAAATAATAAAACATAAAAAGAAAATGCGGATAGACTCATAAAGTAACTGTGTAGTAACCCAGCAAATATATTTGATACATTTGTCTGAACATAATTATCAAATTTCCAAATATTGCAAGTACCTTGGGCTTCAAACTTTCATTATCAGCCAACACCCAGCATTCATCCTGTTCAAGAACAAAAGGCTCATCCTTTTCATCAGTAGACAACATTTCATACCCTTCAATAGCAGCCAATCTTCTCACCAGATAATTATCTGCCTTCTCAGGGTCCTTCAAGACCACTACATCCCCAACAAAAACACGCCTGTCAGATAAATATGAGGATGTCAATTGAGCTGTTAGGGAACCATAACATCACATAAATCAATATGAAAAGGAATATGAAAATGTTTCTCATAGAGGTATCAATATCTGTAAATAAATAACAAAGGTAATGATTAAACTGGAAGGAGCTCTGCTCAGTGTCTTTGAGAGTACACAACATGATTAAGCACCATAAAGCTTATCACCAAAACCATTTGAGAATTTAAAGCACATGTTGAATAAAAGATTTTGAGATAATACAGGTACATGGGTCTGCTTTTTAACAATATACAGAGAGACTCAATGAGAGCAAACAAGCCATGATCATACATATTCATATGCATCAAGTTCAATTTTGTGTATCCCTGGAAAAAGACGACACTGCCAACCCAAAATGGTTCACAAAGCGGTTTATGACCAACTGAAGTCAAAGTGGACAGTCATTTTCCTAAACTGCACCTAAATTGAAAAGGTTATAAATCTTAAAGAAAAATGCCCTAACTGCTCAAGTAATCCATACTATCCCCAAGTTTCTTAAGGCATTTTTGAAATCACATGTCCACATATTAAACCCACTACCATTTGCAGTCCCTCATAAGAAGCTAAGCTTGGGTCAACAACTCAACAACACTTTTGTTATTTAAGATGCACAATGAAACATCTAAGATCATTATATGAAAATGCTAAACTGGTCCTGAGAGTAACTTTTGGAAGAATAATATTAACACTCAAGAACAAAAACTCACAGAGAGGAAATCTAACTCGCAAAAAGAAGAGAGGACGTATAAAATGATAACTACCTTGGGTCTGCAGCTGGTATCTTCCGGACAAGAAGAGTACCCCCTTGCGCACCTATACTAGGGGCCATCTCCTCTCCTTTATTCCAATGCAAGTACGTTAACTTTCCCTGAAATAGATTTTTCCAAACGGCATCACCTAGTTCTCTGTCCGTGATTTGACCTCTTTGATAGTTCTGCATCACATGCAAATTTCTGCCATAAAAACTTAAGGAACAAGAAAAAAAAAATCATTTATACAGTTTTCACTGACTTAACCATAACCTGGGTGAATGGAAAGCACAAAAAGTACCATTACGATTGCAGGAGAACTGGAAGGAAACTAAATGTTATTTGACCATATAAGCCATCAGATGCGCTAGCCAATTCTGCTACTAAATAGTAACACCGACTAACGAAAGGATTGCTTATATTACATATCTGGCTCGCAACAAGTTACACATGAAAAACTTTGAGGGAGACAAATGGATCCCCAGTTTCACCTTGAGCTTTAACTTTCAAGAGAGACACAACAAAAGTGCAGTGTACTACAACGTATCTCATGTTTTGAGTACTAATTGTTAGCATATAGTGTTCCTAATTGTTAGCATAGCTACAAAACTAACTTTAGCTTCGCCTACTTTGATAAATCAGTAAACAAAAGTAGTGAAAATTACTGATTATCTCTTGGTGATCTTTCTCCAGCTTTTTGAACGCCTTAAGAAATGCCAAACGTAGCAATTTTCAAGCTGAACTAAGCATGTCAAAAAATGCATTTTCGAAACTACCACTAATCCAACACACACTCTCTGACCCATATAGCAATATAACACGAGAAATATTTATACAACACCAATTCCTAAGGAAACAACATTGAAACTGAGAAAAAAATATATAACAACGGCATCACCCATGAAATTACTAAGAAAATGAAACAACCAAACCCTTATCTATGGCAACATTTCAACACAAAGAAAACACCATCAAATCACATAATATGATTCTCAAAAATCCCATGAGGCCCATTATTTCCCAAAACACAAAATCCCCAATACCAAAGCTCACAGCTTTAACCTCTTCATCGCAGCAATCCAAAAACCAAAACCCATAAGCGGAAAAATCAAAGCAAAAATGACAATATCGGCAAATGGGTAAGAGTGATAATGGAGCTGAGATAAGTGAAGGACCTTCCAGCTGATAGTGGCCGAGTATTCCAGCTTGTGGGCTATGTACCGGAACCAGGTTGGGAGGGAAACCATCGCGAAAGAGACCACCTGCAGGCTGCAGCTTAACTTCTTGTCGTCGTTGTTGTGGTACGATATTTGTGTCAAGCTGCAATTTTGGGCATTTTCCCTTTGCTTTTCTTAAACCCCTAAAAATTTCTCCTTTATTATTTTGCTCTCGTGGGCTTTCGCAAATCGCAAATTTTAACGATGATGTAGTGATACATTGGTGTTGAATGTTTAATCACAATGTTCTGATGATATTGTAGCGATACGAAACGACATGTAGTTTGCACACTGATACATTGCACGACGTGCCGTTCACAAATCCTGGAAGCAATTTTGATGGGTTAATGATTTATAAAGCATGACTTGAAAAATTACTAACCAAAATAAATTTGAATTAAGCTCTAATTGATGGTCCTTGTCACTTGAGAAATCTTCATCCAATCTAAAACCTAGACACTTTGAATTTTAATTACTCGTTGAGATTAAAAACTAAACCATAGTTACATCAAAATAATGTGTACTGCTCTTAACCTAAATATTACTTATATATAAATATGTTAGGTCTTGGAAAATAATATTTTATTTTATATACAAACAATATGCTACTTTAATCTAATCTAAAGTATGAGGAGGAAGATTCGAACTTGGGTGCACAGTGAAGAGCACATCTGCTTTAGCCAATTTAGCTAAATTATGAGGGGAAAAAAAAACTTAAGTTATGTATTTTTAAAATTTTTTTTTTTTGTTCTAAGGGAGCCGAAGCTGAATGACAAAACTACATAAACAAACTTTTGGGTCCATCAACCTCACTCAAATCTTCCAATAGATAATGTCCAACCCTTCAGGCACACCCTCCCAAAATCTATATCCCAAATATAGTTTTGAGCTCAGAAGTGTCAATTTATCCGCAAGGCAATTTTCTTCTCTATATTTATGAGAAATACTGCGGTCTTTGGACCTAAGCATCTTCTGGCAGCTAGTCACCAAACTATAGGATGGATGCTCTTCTTCCAACTCTGAAGAAAGCATTTGCATAGTAATTTGAGAATCAGATTCAATATCAAGTGGGAACCATTTCTTGTGGCATGCCAAAACAATTTCATGGTAAATAGCCCATAATTAAGTTTGCAGAACTTGCCTAAAGCCCATGTTTGCAAATAAGCCACCAAGCCATGCACTAGAGTAATCTCTGACAACTCTCCCAGCTCCAATGGCACCATCCTCAAATCTACAATCATTAGTGTTTAATTTGTATCTACCCTCCAGAGAAGGTTGCTATCTCACCAAGAGATGTTGCTTGCTAGGCTTAAAAGCCTTCACCTTAACTGTATCTTTACACTCTGTCATATCTTTAAGTTATGTAATTTGGTTAAACTTGTGGGTTGAGTTTATTTATTTTTTTGTCGATAATGGGTTGAGTTCATGCACCACTAATTGAACCTACATTTTGAGTTCAATCCAATTATTTTGCATAAACTGAGAAAGGTCAAACCTTATCATTGGTTCGAACAATCGTTTGCGGATTAAGTTTGTTTTGGTTGATCATGTATTCATAAGTTGAAATTTGATTGAACATATATAATAGTCTCGGTTCACATCTTTTACAGCATCTAGCTTATTTAATAACTTTAAGATGCTCAAATAGATGAGTTACATCATAAAAAGTCTATTCAACAGTCTTATCAAACTCAATAATCAAAGTTGCAACCTCTTTCTCTCTCTTCAAAATTAGTAAGTTGATATTGTCTCTTCAAAACATATAATTTTACTTTGGAAAAACAAAACTTACTTGAAAATGTTAAAAACATGCATTTTAATATTTTCATATAATAAATACGTAGACACTTTTCACGTGTTTTCATATATTTCATTATTTTTCATGATACTTCACTAGAATTAAAAAATCTATCAGAGCAAAAATAATTAAAGTAATAAATAGATTTTTTAAAATTACTATATAAGTTAACAAATTTTAATTTGAATAATTTAATTTATTACTACTATTAAAAATGCTCTTAACCTATTAAATTGCTCGACTTATATCTTTCACGTGATGATATGAGAGAGACATATAAACAAAATTGCATACAACTAATTGCAATTTGCATGCAACAAAAATTCGTTGAGAGGAGCAAGTCATCTCTAATGCGATTCATGCAAAGATACATCCAAATTTTTTATTTTTATTTTTGTTCTTCTTCGGGGTCAAAGCTTATATCCACAATCCAAGTTCTAACTGCCTTGACACCAAAAACAAAAGCCACGTGGCAAAATAACCCACCAAAATCCACGAGGCCGCGAACCGAAAGGAGTGACAAAATCCCTGTTTTGATTATTCTATTTGCGCCACGCATTATCTTTGTTATCAGTTTTGACCATCCCCATCTCTCTCTCTCTCTCTCTCTCTCTCTCTCTCTCTGAAAGGTCAGAGCTTTAAGCTCAAGGCCAATACACCTCAAAAAGCCTCCGATTCTCTTTCTCGAAGCCTCACGCTCTACGCAGACCCTGCAACTTCTACAGTTTCATTCTCCACCAGCCCCAACTTTACAACAGGTTTGCCAGATTTTTCAGCTGCTCATCAATTTCACTGATCTGTTTTGTTTTCGCGTTTATTATGGATCAATCAGCAGCCAAACACATCTGTTTTGGAATTTGATATATATTTTTATATGCAGATACAATTTATTCCATTTTACTGTTCAATTGCTTCAATTATGAGTTATAATGAGACTGAAAATACTGTACTGTTTTATGTATTTATTTGTTGAAATTAGGTGTGTAAATTTGTATTTATCCAAACTTGAAGAGACTGATAAGCATAATGGACAAGTTGAATCTAGCTCAATTGGGTGAGAGGTTAAAGATAGGTGGAGCTCAAATGGGTCGAATGGTTAGTGGTAAAGTGAAGGAAATTCTGCAAACCCCGACCCCTGAATCGAAGATGATCGATGAAGCCACATTGGAGACCTTGGAGGAGCCAAATTGGGGTATGAATTTGAGGATATGTGCAATGATCAATAGTGAAGAGTTTAGTGGGTCCGAAGTCGTTAGGGCCATAAAGAAGAAGATTTCGGGCAAGAATGTGGTGAGCCAGAGGTTGAGTCTTGACTTGTTGGAGACTTGTGCTATGAATTGCGAGAAGGTGTTCTCCGAGGTTGCGTCGGAGAAGGTGTTGGATGAGATGCTTAGAATGATTGAGAATCCACAAACAGATGCCGAAAATAGACAAAGGGCTATGCAATTGATTAGGGCTTGGGGAGAGTCTGAGGAGCTTGCATATCTACCTGTATTTCGTCAAACTTACATGGTGAGCCCTCTTTATATCCGATATAAAGCATTTAATCATGTGTTTGTGTCATTTTAATCATGAGTTTCGAACTTGCATCTGTTTGAGCATTTGATCTATCTAACTGTTTTCTACTGAAAAAAAGGAAGAGAGTTTTTCTTAAGCTTTGTTTGGCCCTTGAGTATTCTACAGTAATCCTCTAAGGTTTTAAACCAGAAACTGTTGTGTAGTCCAGTTACAAATTTTCCAGTCATGTTCAAGTTCAACTGCCTTGCCCATTCAGCTGTTAATTTTGGCCTGCCCGGATGTGTTGACTGGGGTACCTTGTTTTGTGTTTTTAGCAATGCTGGTTTTCATGCATTTAAGAGACTCTGATATCCAACTTCTTTTCTGGGTGTTATGCAGAGCTTGAGAGAAAGAAGCACCAATCCTTTAGCACCAGAAGGGACTTCACCCTCGATGCAGTCTACCTTGGAATCATATGTTCACGAGCCGCTGTCTCCCCCTGAAAGATACCCTGTACCTGACACAGGATTGCATGGAGGAAATCATAATGATTTCGCCTTTAATTATCAAAGCCTAGCAGTTGAAGAAAAAAAGGAGTTTCTTGTTGTAGCTCGCAATAGCCTTGAACTGCTGTCTAGTATTTTAAATACTGAAACTGATCCAAAACCTTTGAAGGTATGTTTCTTACTTCTTAGCAGAGAGCAATACTATATCTGAATTTTATAATTTTTGTCCAAAACTCTTGAAGTTGAGCATATTCCTGTTGATTTATTAATCTTTCTGGAATAAATTCTGCCTCAAGTTACAAGTACAACTACGTGCATCACTTGCTTAACAGATGCCATATTTCTATTCTTAAGCATCCACGTATCACCTTGTATTCACTCTGTAATACTTTGATACAATTATTTGATGAACGACAATATGCATGTGTATTATAAACGAACAACTAACCTCTTTCTAATATATAAAGAATATAGAAATGTTTTGGGACCTAGGGGACAGAATTTTCCATGTTCCATGACTCACGACTGTGGGTGTGTTGGTGCGCGAGCGTACAAGTACATGGCTGTTTGTGCATCTTCCTTTCCTTTATGATTATATATATGTGCAATGATAGTCATTTAGGAAGCATTTGGCTTTTTACTATAACTTTAGTTCTTTCACTTTTTACCTAATCCCAAGGTCAGCTTGTAGGCAGAAGACATTTAAGCTAATGGAGTTTGATTGCAGGAAGAACTAACCCTGAACATGCTGGACAAGTGCAAGGAGTCTCAGCCTGTTATTAAGAGGATTATAGAAACCACTACTGATGACGAAGGGATGCTCTTTGAGGCTCTATTTCTTCACGAAGAACTTCAACAAGTCATTTCCAGGTATGAAGACTTGGAAGGTTCTCAAAAGTCTGGAGTCCAACAGCTTGAAAACCCTGAAACCACCAACCATGACGGGGTGAAAGCTGTTCAAAATCCCGGAGAACTGCCCGGAAACTCTAACAGCACTGCTCGTGAGGATTCAGAAGACACCCAAAAACCTGGTGGAAAACTGCCCGAAAATTCCATTGCTTCTGAAGGCAATTCATCTGCTCCTGTAGGAACCAATACTGAAACCAAAATAGTGGATTCTCCAAAGGAAGACCCCAAGATCAGCAGTGAAAAAGTCGGTGAATGAAGGAAAAGTGGTGGTGTATCCAATCGAGCTCGATACATTTGGCAGTATGCCTGCTTTGTCGATGCCTGTGTTGTCATGGCTGCGCTGCATTCATGCTGATGACTTTTTATTAGCAAACTAATACTGTTGGTTAGGAGTGTTCTCCTTTTCCCTTCATTATGGTTGACGTAATTAATCGTTTCTGTAAACATGCTAGTATCTTTGTTAAGCATAGATTGCGGACTTTCGATGGGGACATAGTTGTTTTGGGAAGCTGTCTCCAAACTCGATGCCCCTAAACCAGTCCATTATATCTCTATGTGCTCATCCATGCAAAGCCTTTTTCTTTTCCTATTTTTCTTGTTTGATGAACTGCTTATTTGCCGCTCTTGTCAATTCTCCTAGCACGTTCAATGGCTTGATGTCAATGTGTTCTTGTTGTGGCGCCTATATCAGTGAAAGAAATGGATCTAGTTATTTTTCTCTTCACAATGTTAAAAATGTATCAAATGCAAGAAGGTTTTGGGTGGGGCGGTCTGACCACATCATCAGTCTTACAATTCCTTTCATAAATAGTATGAACCCTTAAATTAGGTTCCTTTCATAAATAGCATGAACCCTTAAATTAGGATTAAGATGGGTGTGGAATGGGACCCCAAGGATGACTTCATCTTGGGTGAGGCGGTCGGATCACATCAATCTTACAACTCCGCTTATAAATAGTGGGTGTGAAATGGGACCCAGGGATGACTTTGGGTGATGTGGTCCGACTTCATCACCCGCTTTCGCCCCAAATTTTAATTTCCCTTTACCACTGATTAAAAAGATGGAGAAATTTGATGCAAGAAAGTCAGCAGAAGGGGCGAAAATGTAGTGAAAATGGATGCTAGAGTCTTCGCATTATAAATACCAAAAAAGTAGTGAAAATGGATGCAAATACGCAACGCAGTGTCCATAAGCGTTTAATGAAGCGAAGTGAAAATGTTAATGTGCAGTAGGACTTGGTGCTCTTCGGGTATGGTCATTGGTTGGTAACACACTAATTCTGCAAATTCTCCCTCTCCCGCCAATTCCCTAAAATCCCCAAAACCTCCTTTTTTCCCCTTCAATTTCCTTCCACTTTCCCGGAAAATCGACCTTCCATTTTCCGTGGAAATCTCACTCAGCTTCTGCATCTCTACTCTCTACTCGTTTCCCCTTCAACCCTAGCTTCAATTTTCATAATCAAGCCCTAATTTTCCACATTTTTGAAGTAAGCCCTAATTTCCACATTTTTGAAGTAAACCCTAATTTAGTTCGACCAGCTATGCCGTCCCTGGTCTCTCAGGGCAAAATCCTCCGGTTGGAGCTCGAGAACTTCAAGTCCTACAAGGGCTTCCAAACAATCGGCCCCTTCTATGACTTCACGGCAATCATTGGGCCCAACGGAGCCGGTAAATCCAACCTCATGGACGCTATAAGCTTCGTGCTCGGCGTACGGACGGGCCACCTCCGTGGGGCCCAGTTGAAGGACCTGATCTATGCCTTCGACGACAAGGAGAAGGACCAGAAGGGCCGCAGGGCCTATGTTCGCTTGGTTTACCAGCTGGCAAATGGGTCGGAGCTTCAGTTCACGCGGGCCATTACCGGCTCCGCCGGCAGCGAGTATCGTGTTGATGGGGCGTCTGTGTCGTGGGAAGAATACAATGCTAAGCTCAGGTCCCTTGGAATTCTTGTCAAGGCCCGCAATTTCCTCGTCTTTCAGGTCAATTTCAAAGACCAGATACATTTGAATTTCAGTGTCTGATATGTAATGTGAGCTTAGGGTATTTATTTTGTCTGTTCAATCTAATTTGGTTTTTCTTTCTTCTATTTTCTGTTGGCTATTTTTTTGGGGGTTGTTTTGAAAGCTGAGAATTTGGAGAAAAATAAGGAGAGACGGGAAAAATCAATACCATTTATTTGCAACGCCCTTCGTTAGTTGAGAAATGGAAACTAATGTTTTAAAAAATTATTCAAATGTATGAGACTCCATGTAGACTTCATTTTTAAAATTAAAGAAGTTATTGGACATTGCCTAACGGGTAGCTAACTGTGAAAGGAAGTTTTTAAGCGTGTTCCGCTATTTTTCATTAAGGTTTCAAATATTCTAAGACTATTTCAGCTTGCACGGCGGCTTTGATATTTGCAAAGCATGGAAGTTAGGGGTGACTTCTAACAACCAATTATCTTTCTCTTTTAGGGTGATGTGGAGTCCATTGCTTCTAAAAATCCGAAGGAACTCACTGCACTTCTTGAGCAGATCTCTGGGTCTGATGACCTCAAGAGAGACTATGAAAAATATGAAGAAGAAAAAGCCATAGCTGAAGAAAAATCAGCTCTTGTTTATCAGAGAAAAAGAACAATAGTGTTAGAAAGGAAGCAAAAGAAAGAGCAAAAGGAAGAAGCTGAGAAAAACCTCCGCTTGCAAGATCAATTGGTGCGCATCTCAAGGTTTTTTTTGCTTGTTTCATACATATGCACATGTGTGCTGCTTATTTGTGTATGCATGAATGTGTACATGGGTTACACATGTCTGCGCTCACTCAGGCATATGCATGTTTTGTATTAATATCTTATATCTCCTAGTTTCAGAGATTGCAAAGAGTAGGTTTTCTCTCTTTTACTAGCACACACTGACTTATCTGTCTTGTGTGCACATGTTAGTGAGCATACACCCACACATGTAAAATAAATCCAATATAGGCTAGGTGAGAAGTGCCTGAATATCTCAAACTTTTCTCCATGCAGAATTTTAGTGAAGTTTGTTTCTTGTACAAGCTCAACAGCTTTATGTGTTTTTCTTTGAATCTCGTCTCATAATTTCTAAGATTTGTCTTATGCTAATTATGTGATCACATCTATTCTTTCTTGCAGAAATCATTGAAGAGAGAACATTCTTTATGGCAGTTGTTCAACATAGAAAAAGATATTACAAAAATGACTGAGGAGCTTGAAGCTGAAAAGAGAAGCCGCGAAGAAGTTATGCAAGAACTAGTTGAGTTCCAGCAAGAAGCAAGCAAAAAGAAGAAAGAACAAGCAAAATATCTGAAAGAGATTGCACAATGTGAAAAGAAGATTTCTGAGAGAAGTAATAAACTTGACAAAAGTGTGAGTTTCTTTGGCTTCAGTGGGAGATAGAAAATTCACATGAGATCTGTGTCCATTAACAAGAATTTGACTTTAGCATATGGGGCTGAATAGGGCTCTCATGTACCTTTAAACAAAACTGAGACTTAAGAATGGTAATGACCAAATAGGTCATAGTGGTTGAACCGGGGACCTTAACCTCATGCAGCAAACCAGTTTAGTGAAACCTAAATACCCAGTATGAATGTACTTGGCTATTTGTCACACTGCGGCATATAGATGTGCAATCAGTGTTAGATCGCCTGCATGTACTATATTTATATGTTGGCGAAATGCAGGTGATTTTGGGATATTTGTGATATATCGCCAGTTTTGTTTCCATTTTCATATGTTGACTTTTACATTTCTGTTATTGCACAAGTATCCTCTCCATGCTCAAGAAGACAAATTTATGGATTATTTGATATATTTTTTTGTTTTTGTTTGCAGCAACCAGAGCTTCTGAAACTGAAAGAGGAAATGTCTCGTATAAATGCAAAAATCAAGAAAAGTGAGAAGGAGCTTGCTAGGAAAGAACAAGAAAGGAGAAGACATAAAGAGGATGTAAAGGAGCTGCAGAAGGGCATACAGGATCTGACTGCAAAACTAGAGGATTTACATGAAAAAGCTCGAGACAGTGGGGATAAATTGAAGTTAGATGATACTGAATTAAGGGAATATTTTCGAATGTAAGTGTTTGGTAATTCCTTGGTATATCTTATTGTGATGGTAGTGTTTGGTTTACTTTTATTTAGCTAAAATGCCTTGATCCAAATGTAATCCAAACTCAGTTTCCTTGGTGGTTGACCCCAAATTCCACGTTCTTTTTCAAGTTTGAGCCAAGGATTGAATTTTTGGTCCTGACTATCCTTTTCATCATGGACTTGTTAAATTACATTCACTTAACCATTGTGCTTTGCATATAAAGTTTAACTTCTTAATATGATTTTGTAAATTTTCATTGGAATGTTGATGTTGCAGCAAGGAGGATGCTGGTATGAAAACTGCAAAGCTAAGAGATGAGAAAGAAGTTCTGGATAGGCAACAACATGCTGATCTTGAAGCTCAAAAGAATCTGGAAGAAAATCTTCAACAGTTGAGAAGTCGGGAGGGTGAACTGGAATCACAAGAGGAACAAATGCTAACAAGGCAGAGAAAAATTAAAGAAAATTCTACGAAACATAGGGATGAAGTTAAAAGTCTGAATAATGAACTGCATGCGATGCAAGAGAAACATTTACATGCCAGGTTATTTAGCTTGCTTGTATGCTTCTTTTACCAGACATTAAGATAAAATATATATTGAATTTTGTGTTTACTTTTATCTTTTCTTTTTGGTGCCCACACAGACAAAAACATGAAAATCTGAAGTCAAAAATTGATGAAATAGAAAAACAACTACGTGAATTGAAGGCTGACAGATATGAAAATGAGAGGGATTCCAGGTTGTCTCAGGCAGTCGAGACTCTCAAACGCCTGTTTCATGGTGTCCATGGCCGCATGACTGATCTCTGTAGGCCAACACAAAAGAAGTATAACCTTGCTGTTACTGTTGCTATGGGTAAATTTATGGATGCAGTTGTAGTTGAGGATGAACAAACGGGAAAGGAATGCATCAAGGTGCTTTATGATCTCATAGGTTTTTTAATTGTTGTGTTTGTATACATTAGGCTGTTGACATCAAGAATCAAAACATTGCTTTTGTACCTTTATTTTTACAATTAACAATTTTTGTACTTAAAATTCACTGAGCAGAGACTGAGCAGAGTTGAAACATAAATGTGAATGACCTTACATTCTGTTACCATCCCATCACTATAAATTCTATTGGGGTTCTTTTAAGATCCACAGTAAAGAATGCAATGCTGTTACTGATCCATTTGCGTTCTTGCAGTATTTGAAAGAACAAAGGCTTCCTCCTCAGACATTCATACCTCTTCAGTCTGTCCGTGTAAAGCCAGTAATGGAGAGATTGCGCAACTTAGGTGGTACTGCGAAGCTGATATTTGATGTAGTCCAATATCCTTTATCAATGTTTGATTGCATAGAATTCCTGATTGCAAAACTTCATAATCCAGTCTTGTGGTTATGATCTTACAGTACAGTAGTCTGGGCATTTTGTATACTGTCAGTGTGCAGCGTGCTTGGCTGCTTGTATCAGTGTATGGAATACTTCAGGTGCTGTCTGGTCATCTCATAATTCTCCCTACTCATGCTTTTATGTGCTCGTTTTTCTTCTTTCATCTTCAGCGATGTTTCCTTCATGTGATTCCCACTCCTCTTGTCCTCACTTATGCATTTATTCTGGTGATCATATTAAAGAGTAAAGCATCAAGTTGATCTGTTCATGAATCTGCCGCAGTTTATGTCATGATAATCATACCATTTCATATTCTTTGATGTATGTTGCCTCTGTTCTTATATGTTTCCATTTGTAAGATTAAACTGTGAGTTTGTGCATGAAAATCTGAAAAAGCTGCTTTTAATTTGTGGACTTAACAACCACACATTTGATCCTGCCTTGGAGAAGGCAATTCTATTTGCGGTTGGCAACACTCTTGTTTGTGACGAACTTGATGAGGCTAAGCGTCTCAGCTGGACTGGCGAGAGGTTCAAAGGTAATTAGTTTGTATATTTGTAATTGTTCTCATATTCTGTGTTAACAAGTCATGTTCATATTAATTTAAGTGTTACCTTTTTATCTTTCCAATATAAATTAGTTGTAACTGTTGATGGAATTCTGCTCGCGAAATCCGGCACAATGACTGGTGGTACCAGCGGTGGAATGGAAGCCAGGTCAAATAAATGGGATGACAAAAAAGTTGAAGGTTGGTTTAGACTTTTCTGTTTTCTAAATTCTAATTTTAATTTTTGGGTTATTCTGGACGTGGCTTTAACTGCTTGCATTCTGTAGGATTGAAGAAGAAGAAAGAACAGTTTGAGTCAGAGCTGGAAGAGCTTGGATCAATTAGAGAGATGCAGATAAAAGAGTCTGAGACAACTGGTAGAATTAGTGGACTTGAGAAGAAGATCCAGTATGCAGAGATTGAGAAGGTAACTACAGGGAGTTCTCTTCCATTTTACAGATGAAGGTTTGCCTGATGGTTTAAATTGTTAGTTTATAATTCTTTGGAGCTTTAAGTAAACTGTTAATAGGTATTTACGTGTGTATCCGTTCCCACTTTCATATCTTGTTATGGTCTCCCTGCTAGATTCGTGCTGCACTTTGCCTGAAATTCTGTTCAGGGGGTTAGCATAGAATTGTTTCATATAACATCCTGAAAATGGGTTTAGATTCTGGCATAACTTGAGTGGCATAGAAATTTGTTGAAATCTTTACTTTCAATTTGTTGGTCTGGAGTAATGTGGTCCAGAGGCTGCAGGCTGAAAAGTTAGAACTGTTTCAACATGTGCTGTGGTCTATGTTTAACAAGTTATATGATCTTAGATGTAGAGTGGTGGAAGTATGGTGTAGCCAGTTTCAAAAATCTGAAATAGTAAGGGTTTTTTGTTTGTGGTTTTTGGGGTGGGAATGCCGTGCCTATATATTTGCACTACAAATTGACATTGGCATATCTTTATTTTGCCTTATACAATTATGCTTTGTTGCGGATTGACAAATAAGACAACTTTTTTGCAGAAAAGCATTAAGGACAAACTTGCAAACTTGGCTCGGGAGAAGCAGAATATAAAAGAAGAGATAGATCGTAGCAGTCCTGAACTTCTGAAGGTCTTTTTATATTTTTTTATTCTGATGATGAGACGCTTAATCTAGTTTATTGCAGTATTTTATTTCAAACCTGTAGTTCCAGCAGTTTTAAATTTTGCTTGCAGTTGAAGCAAGCTGTAGATAAGCGGAGCAAAGAAATCAATAAGCTTGAGAAGAGGATAAATGAAATTGTTGACAGAATCTACAAAGATTTTAGTAAATCTGTTGGGGTGGCAAACATCCGTGAGTACGAGGAAAATCAACTCAAGGCTTCCCAATATATGGCTGACGAGAGGCTTAGTTTGAGTAGCCAGCTGTCAAAGTTGAAATACCAGTATGTTCTTGCATCCCCTTCCGTTTATCTCTCTGACAATACATGCAAAAATCAACAAAAATGTCAATTTAAACTCGTTCGAGTTTCATTTTCCTCATTTCATTTATCTTTCCCGAAACAAAACAGATTCATCCTCAAATTTTAAACTCAAAACAATCTGCTTTCTCCCTACTATGAGATGTTTGTGATGTACTAGTTGTATGGCGGCTGTGGTACTCGCGCAGATTATA
Source organism: Prunus persica (assembly GCF_000346465.2). Taxonomy (NCBI): domain Eukaryota; kingdom Viridiplantae; phylum Streptophyta; class Magnoliopsida; order Rosales; family Rosaceae; genus Prunus; species Prunus persica. Next base: position 20,176,491 of record NC_034016.1, read on the forward strand.
TGATGCAATACTTTTTTATTTGGTTGCTTTCAGGTTAGAGTATGAGCAAAATCGGGACATGGAATCGCGGATTAAAGAACTTCAACATTCTATTAGTAATTTGCAAAAAGATTTAGAACGGGTTCAGAAGAAAGAGGCTGAAGCCAAGTCAGCGGCTGAAAAAGCTTCTGGTGAAATTCTTCGATGGAAGGAAGAAGTACAAGGTATGAAAATGGCTTGGCGGGTGCCTTATTACTTATAGGGACATTAAATTTGAACTTTTATGCAATCAGCTTGAGGTTGAATTCTTAAGTTATTCAAACTGGTCAACAAGTCAATTTTTTCTTCACATTTTTTTTTTAAATTTTTAAAAACATTTATTTTGTCCTCCTATTCTTGCAGAATGGAAATCCAAGTCAGAAGGGTGTGAGAAGGAAATCCAGGAATGGAACAAGCGGGGTTCTACAGCTACAACAAGCGTATCCAAACTTAATCGACAGATAAATTCTAAGGTTGGAATTTAGTTTTGTTTTCACCAATTGTGCCTACCTTGTTCTAGTTAAACTTAAAAGGCTTACATATGTTTTTCTCATGTTATAGGAGGCACAGATTGAGCAGCTGATGTCACGGAAGCAGGAAATAGTAGAAAAATGTGAACTAGAACAAATAAGCCTACCCATCATCTCAGATCCAATGGAGACTGAATCCTCCACAATGGGCCCAGTTTTTGATTTTAGTCAGTTAAATAGGTCTCAATTGCAGGATAGAAGGCCCTCTGAACGGGAGAAACTTGAGGTGGAATTTAAGCAAAAAATGGATGCCCTAACATCGGAAATCGAAAGAACAGCTCCAAATATGAAGGCCCTGGACCAATACGAGGCTTTAAAAGAAAAGGAAAGGGGTGTGACTGAAGAGTTTGAAGTGGCTAGAAAAGAAGAGAAAGAAAAAGCTGATCTGTTTAACTCAGTTAAGCAGAAGAGGTATTAATTGCTTCTACACTACTACCAGATCCTGTAACAAGTTATAATTCAGTTGATAAAAGATTATTGACACAGTATCCTATTTTGGTAACAGGCGTTTTCTTTGGGATAAAAACTAGAAAAAAGAATGATTTATTTTCTATTATTGAAAGCAAATACATTATATTCTCTTATGTTGCCTCCCTGCAACACCTACTGTCTTTTAATTCAGCTGGGGTTTTTTTTTCCGTGGTCAATGCAGGTACGAATTGTTTATGGATGCATTCAACCATATATCTAGTAATATTGATAAGATATACAAACAACTCACAAAGAGCAACACACATCCACTGGGTGGAACGGCATATTTGAATTTAGAAAATGAAGATGATCCATTTTTACATGGCATCAAGTATACCGCTATGCCCCCAACAAAGCGCTTTCGTGATATGGAACAATTATCTGGCGGAGAAAAAACTGTTGCAGCATTGGCATTACTCTTTTCGATACACAGGTGTGTTTAAAAGTAGATAGATTTTTTTTTTACCTTTAAGTTTAATAGTCACTATCACGCATGACATGTACTAATGGTTTTTTTTTTTTTTCCTCTTATGAATGACTTCAGTTTTAGGCCTTCACCATTTTTCATACTGGATGAAGTCGATGCTGCACTAGATAACTTAAATGTTGCTAAGGTTGCTGGATTCATCCGTTCGAAGTCCCGTGAAGGAGCCAGGGAGAACCAGGATGATGATGGAGGCAGCGGTTTTCAGAGCATCGTAATATCTCTAAAAGATAGCTTCTATGACAAGGCCGATGCTTTAGTTGGGGTTTACAGGGACTGTGAAAGGAGGTGAGCTTCATGTTATAATAGGAGTATCTGTAGATTTTCATTATTCATTTCATATGGCTTAGTAATGCAATAACTGTGCTTGCTTAATGCAGCTGTTCGGAAACTCTGACATTTGACCTGACGAAATATCGGGAGTCATGATACGGCTACTACAGGCTTCAGTGTTATGTAGATACAGATCATTTTGCACACATTCCTGTAATCACTGTACATAAGACTAAGATTTGTGGCTGTTGGGATTGTTGTTTTATTAGGCATGGAAATCAGCAGTTAGTTTCTTCTGTGTTAGGCATGTAAAAATCACTGCTTTGGGTTATGTTTTATTAAACAGTATCTTTCACAAAGCAATCAGCTCTCTCTCTCTCTCTCTCTCTGAAAAAGCCTGTGAAGTACCTTCTCATTCGGATTGTTTTCTACTAACCATTTGTTGTGGTTTGCTTATAAGAAAAGTGCGAGTTCTTACTTACCTTTTTTTCCCTTGTATTTTGCTCATTAATAAAACAGTTTACTTTTATACTTTTCTCCCTTGGAGAAACTCAAGTTTGACACCAAAACAAAAATCTAGATCTTTCTGTATTGGCCGCCTAATCGTTCGTCAATTAAGAGCCACTAATTCCATGCTAGCCAGCCTGCCACATCAATTACTGTTAAAACACTTGTAATTTGTTCGGCAAGAATACCGAAACAATTTTGGACCAATCTAACCATTAGTTGCTGCCGTCATTGACATAGCCTAAATTTGGCGCCAGCGTAACCACACAGGGCGCAGGGTTTCCCAAAACCTTTGAGGTCATAGAAAAAGGAAACAAGAAAAAAAGCTTGTATTTTTCGTGTCTCTGTATCGATCCCAATTCTCAGCCATTGAATCTGAGCACCGCTAATATTCAGTTCTCCGGAAACAGCTGCCAGAGCTGTGTGTACAGGAAGGAACTCTGGCGGCCCGGAATTCTGAAAACCATGACAGAGAAAAAGAATGAGCAGAACCCAAAAGAGGAGGGTGATCATGTCAGAGAAAAAGAGGAGAGCCAAAGCAGCCAAGAAGATGATCAAGAAGAAAGCAAGAAGAGCCCAAGAGAGCAAAACCCTAATAATAGTGGAAACGAAAGCACCCAGGAAGATGAAGAAAGTGACATAGAATTTCTTGGCCCTGCAATTTATCAAGAGGCTGAAACCACACCTTGTGTTGAATTGAAGCAGAGCGACAACAAGAAAAAGAATAAAGCTTTATTGGAATTGAGGTGCAGGGTGGAAGATGCAATTGTTGGGAATTATCTTCTGGGAAAACCCAACAAAATGATTAGCCCCGCTGAAAGTGCCAGGCAGAGAGAAGAGCTTAGGGAGATTAGTCTTTGGGGTGTACCTTTGTTGCCTAGCAAAGGTCACCAAGGCACTGACATTGTGCTGCTCAAATTCTTGAGAGCCAAAGATTTTAAGGTCCTTGATGCATTCGAGATGCTCCGGAGGACGCTGAAATGGCGAAAAGAATACAGAACCGATGAGATTCTTGAAGAAGAGTTGGGGTCTGATCTTGAAAATTTGGTGTTTTGGAGTAGTGTGGACAAGGAGGGGCACCCTTTGTGTTTCACTGTGTATGGGCCTTTCAAGGAGAGGGAATTGTACAAGAGGACATTTGGTTCTAAAGAGAAACGCCAGCAGTTTTTAAGGTGGAGGGTTCAATTTATGGAAAAGGGCATCAAGAAGCTCAGCTTCAAGAAAGGAGGAGTGGACTCTATGGTTCACATTACAGATTTAAAGAACTCGCCGGGGCCGGATATGAAGGAGCTTCGTTCTCTTAGCAGCAAAACTCTGGTGTTGCTTCAGGAAAATTATCCAGAGCTCATTCAAAAGAATGTAAGTGATTCAAATAAATTTAACTCAAACAATTAGTTTTTTTGCCAGCTTTCTGTAATTTGTATGAATGTATGATCTGTGTTTCTTGATTAACATTTGCAGATTGTCATAAATGCTCCACTTTGGTACTATGTGGCACATGTTCTCAGATCAAGGCTCCTCAGTCAGAGAACTAAAAAGAAGTTCGTGTTTGCCAGGCCTTCAAATGTTACAAAGACCCTTCTCAAGTGAGATTAATGCTAACTATATATTAATATTTGAATGATTAGTAATTTCTTCTCCTCTGTGTTGCTCTAATATATAACTTTTATCCTTAAATTTGTTTCGAAATCGACGAAAAAGGTTCGTAGACCCGGAAAAACTCCCAGTTCAATATGGTGGCCTCAAAAGAGAGCAAGATCCTGAATTCACACCAGAAGACAAAGCATCAAGGCGCTCAGTCAAAGCAAACACAACTGCCTGCATTGAAATCCCAGTTGCTGAGGTACTTAAACGTGATAATTAATTATCAATCAACCCTTCTGAAACATGATGATCACTTGGATGTTGTTTTGATTAATTGAATTGGGTTTAATTATATTTAGGGTGGTTTGACAATGGTGTGGGAGCTAACAGTGGTGGGATGGGATGTATCCTACAAGGAGGAGTTTGTTCCTGATGATGAATGCTCGTACAAGATTCTGCTCCAAAACAAGAAGAGATTAGGTCAATGTGTGAGAAATTCCTTCTATGCTAATGAACCAGGGAAGATTGTGATCACCATTGAGAATTGGACCTTCAAGAACAAGAGGGTTCTCTACAGATCCAAATCCAAACTCACTGTTCCTGTGTACAGATTCTTGTTTAACAAATAGCTAGCTTAATTAGCTCTCTACTTATTTACTCTATCTGAAGCTTGTTTTCTATAGAGCAGAACAGAACAGAACTTAGCATTTTTACATGAAATGATATGATCATTCTGTAACCCTTGTTTCTGCTCTTTCTATGGGGATTGAAAATGAAGATTATCTAGATGTGCTAATATTATTAAAATGTCGTATTTTGACCAAAATGAAATTAATTATAGCCCCTTTTTCTACTGCATATGATCATTGTGACATATTTATTCAGAAGCAGACAAACAATGGCTGCCAGGGCCCGCCTGGTTGCCACATAACTCAACCAAATTTGTATCTTCTCTGAAGCCAAGAGCCACCCGCCCTCCACCCCGAAATGAGGTGTAAACAATTCAAAGCTTCACAGCCATGCAAACAGAAGAATGGGAAGATTTTGATCACCATTGGGAATTGGACTTTCAAGAAATATATCCAAGAGGGTTCTCTCCCTACAGATCCAAATCCAAAACCCACAACTTTAATGAAATTACAAATGAATGACCTCCACTACCACTAGTATGAATTCTTTTGTTTTTTCCTGTCAAGCAAAAAGGACCAACAAGAGATCAGCTACTTAGAACAACAAAAGCAGTTCATACTTTACAACTTGATCCTATAAAAAGCTTGCAAGCTTTTCTTTAAAAGAAAAAAAGGAGAGAGAATATTACAGAGTGGTACCCAAATTATAATCTCAAATATTTACTTTTACATAAAAGGAGAGAGAATATGAATGAGGATTGGCAACAAAACAATGGAACCCAACAAAACTGATCCGAGACAATCAGATGGAGTTCACGTTTCTCAGCAGGCAATGCCAAAAGGGTTTCAGAAACGCACCGATCCAAAGACAGTAAGAAAAAACAATGGCTCGAGACACCCACCTGGTTGCCACATAACTCAGCTAACTTTGTTTATTCTCTGAAGCCGAAAGCCACCTGCCCTGAACCACAAAATGAGGTGTAAACAATTCAGAGCTTCAAATCCATGCAAGCAGAAGAATGGCGAAGGATTCCTTACACTCATTTCCCTACGTGTCTCTCCCTCACCTCCTCTTCTTTACTATAAATACCAGCGCCTGCTGCTCGCCGTTTCACCCATCTCAAAACCAAAGAGCTTTCTCTCTCCTTTCTGTAATCTCCAAATATGTCTATGCCTTTAGCTCTCGCTTCTCTTTGCTTGCTTCTTCTTTTCAATGGCTGCCTGGCTTCTCGCCAGCATATATTTGGCCAGAACAAAGAGTGGCAGCTCAACCAGCTAGAGGCCCGCGAACCCGACAACCACATTCAGTCCGAGGCTGGTGTGACCGAGTCATGGAACCCCAGTGACCCGCAGTTCCAATTGGCCGGTGTCGCCGTCGTTCGACGCACCATCGAGCCCAACGGCCTTCACCTTCCCTCTTACGTCAATGCTCCCCAACTCATCTACATCGTCAGAGGTAAATTCATCAAACACCATGTAATCAATTAATATCAACAATATATTATGCATGTTGTTGAATTAATTAATATTTTAATTTTGTGGGGTCCAGGTAGGGGTGTGTTAGGAGCTGTGTTCCCTGGGTGTGCCGAGACTTTTGAGGACTCTCAGCCTCAGCAATTCCAGCAGCAGCAGCAGCAGCAACAGTTCCGGCCCTCACGCCAAGAAGGAGGACAAGGACAGCAGCCGTTCCAGGGCGAGGACCAGCAAGACCGCCACCAGAAGATCCGACACATCAGAGAGGGTGACATCGTCGCTTTGCCCGCCGGTGTCGCTTACTGGAGCTACAACAACGGCGAGCAGCCTCTCGTGGCTGTTTCTCTCCTTGACCTCAGCAACGACCAAAACCAGCTCGACCAAGTGCCCAGGGTAAGCAATTACTTAATTAATTAATTTAAAAACATTAAATTATTTGTTTATTGACTGATTAATGACGTGGCTTGATTGGATTGGATGATGTGTTACATACAGAGATTTTACCTAGCTGGCAACCCACAAGACGAGTTTAACCCGCAACAACAAGGACGACAGCAGCAGCAGCAACAGCAAGGCAACGGCAACAACATCTTCTCCGGCTTCGACACTCAGCTCCTCGCACAGGCCCTCAACGTCAACCCAGAGACCGCGAGGAACCTCCAGGGCCAGAACGACAACAGGAACGAGATTGTCAGAGTGCAGGGCCAGCTTGACTTCGTCAGCCCCTTCAGCAGGTCCGCCGGCGGCCGAGGAGGCCAAGAGCGCCAGCAGGAAGAGCAACAGAGTCAGCGTGAAAGGGAAGAGAAACAGAGGGAGCAAGAGCAGCAGGGAAGAGGCGGCCAGGACAATGGCGTTGAGGAGACTTTCTGCAGCGCCAGGCTCAGTCAGAACATCGGTGACCCTTCACGCGCCGACTTCTACAACCCTCAGGGCGGCCGCATCAGCGTCGTGAACAGAAACCATCTCCCCATCCTCCGCTACCTACGCCTCAGCGCCGAGAAAGGTGTCCTCTACAACGTAAGTGTGTATAAATATGAATACATAATTTTAACATTATAAATACAAATACAAAATTTGTTTTTGCTGATGATGATACAATTATGTGCATGCAGAACGCTATCTACACTCCACACTGGCACACGAACGCCAACGCGCTCGTGTACGCGATCAGAGGCAACGCTAGGGTTCAGGTGGTGAACGAGAACGGTGATCCCATCTTGAACGACGAGGTGAGAGAGGGACAGCTGTTTTTGATCCCCCAGAACCACGCCGTCATCACGCAGGCAAGCAACGAAGGGTTCGAGTACATTTCCTTCAGGACGGACGAGAATGGTTTGACCAACACCCTAGCAGGGCGAACCTCGGTGCTAAGGGCCCTGCCAGATGAGGTGCTGCAAAACGCCTTCCGGATTTCGAGGCAGGACGCAAGGAACCTCAAGTACAACAGGCAGGAGAGCAGACTTTTGAGCGCCACTTCTCCTCCTCGCGGGAGGCTTATGTCCATCCTTGGTTATTAGATTGAGAGAGTGCATGGAGTGCGTGAGATAAGCTAAAACGTAATGCGGACGTAGTGTTTTTTTTTGTTTTTTTGTTGTGGTTTCTAGGAATAAAGGTAGGTAGAGACAAGAGAATAAAAAAAAGGCCTTATATATATATATATATGTATATATGGCTGTATGTAATGTACTAATGTAAGAGGAGAGTGAGCTTCTAATAAGTACGTAAATAACTACTACGTGGAGGCTTCTGCATGTAACGATCTATCTATATCTTGCTAATAAAAGGGCTTTAATTTTGTGTATTTCTGTGCTCTAATGCTCCACATGCACTCGTGCGACACAATCATTAATGGCATGTTTAATAATCGTCAAAAACCTTATTAAAACCAAATTAAAACTAGCAAATTACATGACACTCAAAGTCAAAGGTCTTGTTTATTACAGATGAAGAAGAACATATATAACATAACAGCAAAGAAACTAAAACTAATAAAAATGGAGGAACATAAGACTTGAGATTAATTATTCTTGCTCCACTCATGGCAAAGGTAAGATCGGAAGGTACTGTCCCACCTGCATGGACCGTTTGGTCTTATGCTCCACATGCACTCATTATCGGCACAAAGCTTGCTCTCTCTCTCTCTCTCTCTCTCTCTCTCTCTCTCTCTCTCTCGAGTATATGTAAATGTCGAAATAGTGGAATTCGGTGCCAAAAATTGGGTTTAAATTTAAACCCATAGGTACCTTTGATGGGGACAACATGAAAACCAAGATCGTCGTCCTTGGATTTGCAATGAATGGTCATTTCTGCACTGCACCCAAATCATTAGTCGTTCTAATAGTTTGTTTACCCGGGAAAAAAAATAGGGTCTGCGTTGCAAGTAGTTTGGAACAACACTAACACCAACACCAGTAGCAGCAGCAACACATTTTTGATGAGCAAAGACATTGATATTGTTTGTTTGGAAGTATGGTAAGACTTTCTTGGTTGGGTCATTCGTGTTCTATTATATATGAGGTTCATTGTCTAATTAAATTAGAGGGAAATGGAAGAACGGTTTTCGTTTCTTCGTCTCAACACATTTATCTTGGTCTTATCATGACACACTACACCAAATTGAAGCTTTTACGACATGGCATGCTTTTTGTGCATGTTGTTAATAACTGATATTTACAGTATATGATAAATCACGCCTTAAAAAAATAGTAATAATTGATATTTTCATATGAAAACATGCCTTATAAAAAAGTAATTTTGTGCCGTTTAACGAAGTGATTGTATTGAATGCAAATTTTTTGGTGGATGAACACTTGGGTAATACGTGTTCCATAATATTATATATGAGGTTCCTTCCTTATTGTCTCATTAAATTAGAGGGAAAAGGAAGAACGGTTTTGCTTTCTTGGTCTTATCATGACACTAAGCAAATTGGTCATAGTCATACATCAAATTAATAATGTAACGGAATCATAATTAATCTGATTAAAACAAGCAGCAAAAATGTCAATTACTCAATTTTCCATAAAAGTTAATTTAAGTAGAACATATACAATAACTTTCCATCATGATTTAAAAGAATTTCTTCAAAGATTATTCATATAGCTTTTATTTATAATTTTTTTTTTACTTCATAGATTTCATACTGCATAGAAAACTAGTACGAATTAAGCATGATGAAGGGTAGAAATGTTTAGAAAAAACAAGACGCGTTTAGGAAAAAGGGGGGGAAATTTTCATTACATGCATAGATTACACGTAGTACTTATTTAATTACTTGGTAGCTAGACTCTCTCCTCTTACATTATTAGTAACAAGCCTTATTATAAGGCTCTTTTATTTATACACTCAGGCTCCGCTTCCTTTCTTTTTAACAACTCCAAAAAACACTACGTGCCGCATTCACTACATTTTTCTTCATACATTTATACAATTGCCCTCCTCTGCTGGCTGGAGCTCAAGGCAATGGTCTCCTGCCGGTTGTACTTGAGCTGCCTCGCCTGCTCTCGAGAAATTTGGTAGGCGTTGGCCAGCACCTCATCCGGCAGTGCACGGAGGAAGGAGGTCCGTCCAGCCAAGGTGTTAATGAACGCATTTTCCTCCGTCTTGAAGGCAAAGTACTCGAACCCTTGGTTGCCGGCTTGCTGGATCACGCCGTGGTTCTGTGGGACTATGAACAGCTGTCCCTGCTGCACCTCCTGGTCAAGAATTGCATCTCCGTTCTCGTTCACCACCTGAACCCTAGCATTTCCTCTGATCACGTACACCACTGAGTGGGCGTTCACATTCCAGTGTGGGCTGTAGATACCATTCTGCATGCATGCACAAGAATAATAATAAGATATATCAAGATCATTAGAACATTAATTATTAAGCATTATCAAGATCATTAGTTAATCATAATTAAATATTAATTAGCAAGTATATATATGTTTGTGTAATTGCTTACGCGGTAGAAGAAGCCTCTCTCGGCGCTGAGGCGGAGAAACCTGAGGATGGGGAGGTTGTAGCTGTTGAGGGTGCTGATGCGGCCTGCCCGGGGAGAGAAGATGTCGGCACGCTCAGGGTTGCCGATGTTCTCCTTCAACCTCAAGCTGCAGAAGGTCTCCTCAAGACCGTTGGCCATCAGTTGTCCTCCTTGTTGTTGCCTCTCCTGCTGGAGCTGCTCCTGTTGTCGCTCCTCGTGCTCACGCTCCTGTCGTCCCCTTGGGGGTTGGACGAAGTCGAGGTTGCCCCTTACCCGGATGATTTGGTTCCTGTTGTCGTTCTGTCCCTGGAGGTTCCTGGCAGTCTCTTCGTTGACGTTGAGGGCCTGGGCGAGGAGCTGTGTGTTGAATCCGGAGAAGACGTTGTTGCCGTTTCCTTGTTGTTCTTGTTGTCCGGGACGTCCGAATGGCTGCTGATGCTGTCCGGGACGCCCTTGCTCACCCTGCTGGCGGGGTTGGCTTTGGCCTTGTTGGTTAAACTCATTCTCTGGGTTACCAGCTAGATAGAATTTCTACATATGAGATAAAGGTAGAGTTAGTTAAGTAAATAATTTAATTGAATGGTGATTTTGTTAATTAAATAATTGTACAATTATTTAGGTACCCTTGGGTTTTGGTCGAGCTGGTTGTGCTCGCTGCTGACGTGGAAAAGGTTGACTGCAACAAGCTCCTGGTCGCCGTCGTTGTAGGACCAGTAGGCGACTCCGGCAGGGATGGCGACAACATCACCCTCACGGATGCGGCGGGTCTTCTGGTGGCGGTCGAGCTGTCGGAATTGTTGTTGTTGTTGCGGGCGCCCTTGTTGGCCTTGCTGCTGCTCTTGTTGTCTTCTTTCTTCTTGTTGCTGGCTCCCTTGTTGTCTTCCTTGTTGTTCCTGCTGCTGCTCTTGTTGGCCCTGTTGTCGTCCTTGTTCTCCCTGCTGTTGTTGTTGTCGTTCCTGTTCCTGTTCCTGCTGGCGCCCCTGCTGAGAAGACTGCTGAGACTCTTCGAAAGTCTCAGGGCACCCAGAGAACACTGCCCCTAGAACACCCCTACCTGCACACCCATTCATGCAATATTTTATTTAGTAAACTAACGACTCAATTAATTAGTCTCGTAATTTAATAGTTAATTAATTAGATATAGTAATAACACGTGACCTTGGACGATGTAGATGAGTTGAGGGGCGTTGGAGTAGGAGGGCAAGTGTAGGCCGTTGCGCTGAATGGTGATTCGAGAGGCGGCGACCCCGGCACACTGGAAGTCCTCCTGGTTGAAGTTCCAGGTCTCAATCTGACCCGCCTCCCCCTGGATGCGGTTGTCGGGTTCGCGGGCTTGGAGCTGGTTGAGCTGGCACTGGTTCTGCGGACTCAACTGGGACTGGCGTGCCGCTAAGCAGCCATTGAAAACAAGAAGCAAGCAAAGCGAAAAAACTGAAGCCTTAGCCATAACACAAGGAATGAGAAGGAGATAGATGACTTGTAATTCGAGCTCACTTGTATCTTGTGTTTGAGATGGTAAAGCAGCGAGCGGTAGGCGCTGGTATTTATAGGAGGGAAAATGAGTTGAGGCGTGGGCACGTAGAGTTTCGTGTGTAAGGCATCTTTTGCCATTCTTCTGCTTGCATGGCTTTGAGGCTTCGAATTGTTAACACCTCATTTTGCGTAGCAGGGGCAGCTGGCTATATATGCGGCAACCAGCGGTGGGGTTTCTCGTCAATATTGTTGTCTGGTTCTGAGCTTGATTCGCACCTGGCCGTTTGGTGAAGTAGAATTCATGGGACTTGGGATCCGAACCCGGGCCCATCTGACACTGCGTGCTTGGTGAGAAACGTGAACTCCACCTGATTGTCTGTGATGAGTTTTGTTGTGTTGTTATTCTTCTATCTTCTACATTGTTCTCACACCAACACCATCAGATATTCTTCAGTTTTGTTGTTCTCAACTTTTATGTCAAACCTACCCTCTCATTAACTACTTTACTTTATTACTTGGAAGTTGGTTGGTACCACTTTAAAATATTTTACATCTTTTTTTTTTTTTTTGGGTATTTGAAACTTGGAAACTTTTTGAATTTTTGTCAGCGAATATTGTATAAACCTGCACTTATATTCTGAAAGATGAAAGGTCACATATCATCCATGTGGTTTTTACGGGAAACTACTTCACTAATATTTTCAGTTGCATGAGAAAAGGATATTCCTCTGTTGAACGCCTGGGTATGTCCTGGATTTGGAATGAAATAGCCTCCCCTCCTTCATTCATATTGAAGATTACAACTATGAGATATGCATGCCTTCACAAACTATCCCATCTATATGCCTGGACTTCAACTGTATGCCTTGACTTTCAAAACTTGTCATTTCAGTTACCTTTTCCGTGAAAAATAGGGTTATATTTGTCTTTCCATGTGCTGGGTTCTTAATAAGCACAACCCAACCCCAACAACCACCTCTCTCTCTTCTCCAGCCATACTTCACAGATCTAACCCCACAGATTCTCCGCCGATCGACCCACACCCACAGACCCGCTCTCTCCTTCTCTCATTTTCTTCCTCCTTATGTTCGTCAATCTCCTCCTCCCAACCTTTTTTTTTTTTCGTTGATTGGTCTTCCTCTCAATCAATTGAACAATCTAAACAAAACCCAAAAGGATCATTGGAGAGAGAGAGAGAGGGTTGTCATTGGGTTTGGGTAGAATGAGATGGTGACTAGGTAAAAGTCTTAATTGCCCTTAAAATTTCATATAAAATTTTCAATTTGCTCTTAATTTTGACAAAAAAATTTAATGGAATTTATGGAAGTACGAGTTACCTAAATAAAGGATGATCATAACAATTTTTTGAGTTGAGTGACGAAAAGTAAAGCAAAATCTTATTTGTGTGTAAAATCCTCTTCTCTGATTGTTTATACACAACAAAAGCTTAGCGAGACACGAAAGACATGAAGCTCAGAAGAAAGAACCCTTCACAAGTGAGAAGTTTTTGAGTGTTTCATGTTTTAGCATCACATATTGTTTCTAATTCATATAATATAATATAATATTTAAAAAATAAATATTACAACATCAATAAATTAGTAAAACCACGTGCTAGTAACGGACACCAAAGTTACACTTTGTCACTTCTCTTTAGAGAAGTTAATGTGACATGTCCAATCTGATGAAGGCACATGAACATGTTCCAACACACCTAGCTCTTTTGCACGTGGACCTAAGTGAAAGACAATTTCACCCTCCACTAATTTAAAATCAGATGGCAATAAAAGGGTAAATTGGTAAAACCACTTGTATGGAGAACTGGACCAAGTGCATTTAAAAAACCAGAGAGATAGCGGTGGGGAGCGTCCAAGTGGAAAAGAAAAAGACGAGAGAGAGAGAGAGAGGGCAAGTTTGAAACCGAGTCATGCCTAATATTCTCAGCAGCACAAACTCAGATCCTAAACCAAACAAGAAGAAGATATGTTGAGGCCTTCTCAACTGAGTCAACTCGTTCTTCTTCTTCTTCTTATTGCTTGCTCTGTACCCTCAACAACAGCCAAAACCCAAAGGCCAGGCTTTCTCTTCACAAGAACCACAGGAAGATGCACTCCACAGTAAGCTCTCTCTCTCTCTCTCTCTCTCTCTCTCTCTCTCTGTGTTTTTCGCTTTCTTGTGGTGAAGTTACTGAAATGCCCATTATGTCCTATAATGATGTGCTTATTTGTGTTTCACAGCTATTGGGGGAGCAGGAGGGAGGCTTGGCCGAGGATGGTCCCACAGACATCAACGGTGTCGAAGGTGTTCGGATCAAGAGCCTACGAACGGTACAGATCTGATCTGACGCTACTGGAAGCGACGGTCAGGAACGACGAGGAGAACGTCTACCCTAGGCTGCTGAAGCAGGCGAGCGCCGCCCTCCTGAACTCTTACGCCAGGAAGGGGTTTCCGTACAGTGCTTGGGAGGTGAAGACTTTGGTCATTCAAGCTCTGGTGTCGGATAAGGCTGCAGCCCTTCAGGCCCAGCGCTTCTCCGTTGCCAATGAGGCTTGCCATTAGCAACCCATCTGTGTTTTTTTTTGTACTTTGCTTTAGTTTCATCTAGTTTTATGTGGGTTTGTTTGTGTGGGCCCAAATACTAAATAGAATACTTCATTCTTGATGATGGGTTGAAAGCTTGACACTTTATGTGGTGGCAAATCAAATCTAGTTGCATATTGATCATTTGAGAATCACTGTATGAGTGGTTGAAAATTTGAATTGAACTTATATTGTTTGGTCATGATCAAATCAAATATTTATGTACTGTCACTACTTTCCTTTTCTTGAATAGTTTCTGGATGTTGATTGATGAAGTAAAAATTCACCGTCAAAATTTATGTGGCATTAAAAGTACAAGTAGAGAATAATTTTACATGCTACATCAACCTACAATTGAGGGGAGGATACTAATTTTAAAAGTCCTATTGAGAGAGTATATTCACTATACAAATATTAGGATTCGAACTTAAAACTTTGTTTGGAGAAGCAATTGCTTCAACTCACTACATTAGTATCGCTTGCTCAAGCTTAAAAATCCTTGTAAATCTCAAGTTATTAATTTGGTTTGATTTTTGTAAGTGTTATTAATAGGAAGTAGGTCAAGTTACATTTTTATCCCTGTAATTTGACTCATGTTTAAATTTGGCCTTGTCATTTTAATTGTGTAGTTTTGCTTATAGACCAATTAAATCCTACAAATATAAATATTTAAGAAAAAGTTAAAGAAATTATTGCATTTTGGGTAAAAAATAATAATAATCGGGGTAAAAACTATGAGTTGGGCTTTCCCATTAACAGGCCTTTTTCGGAAAACAGTATTGGGCCAATGGGGCATCTCCAAAGTCTGGTGGGAAAAGGAAACAGAAACCCTAAAGAGTGAAGGCCTGGTTTGGTTTGTGTAAGTGTTTCTTTCACGTTCATCTCCTTCTTCCTTCGTCCCTTTCTTCCTTCCCAAGTTGGGACACTGGCTACTAATTCAGACACCCACCCTTCAAATTTTTCCAAGGCAAAAACAAAACGGAAAAAGAAAAAAGCTATCGTTTTTTTCTCTGTTTGAGAAAATTTAGCTTGCCCCAAATTTGATGGCTGCTAGAAAGCTAGTGCGAGATTTGCACCTTTACAGACAACCCTTATTTCATCAGCTGACCCTCCAACAACAGGTTCGTTCCTTTGGAAGAAGTTTCCAATCAAAGTTTCAAACTTTTTAAGTATGTTTTGGGTTAATTTAATATCTTTTTTTATTGGGTTGGGGATTTTGAATTTGATGAGATAGGTTTCAAGCACGAGAATTCGGTTGATTTCAGCTAATGGGTATTCGGGGAGTCGTCGATTCAGTGTCTTCAATGAATTTTCGAAGCAAGTCAAAGGCGAAGCTACCAAGTATCTCTCACTCACTCACTCACTCTGTTTTACATGTTTAATATGTATATATTATGCACATTTGTATTGTATGTTATGGCATTTACATTGGTAAAGCATATTGGGCTGCCAAAAGCTGAGGAGTTCTTTTAATGTAATATGTATCTGCTATTTTAATTGGTTTTTCTTGTTTAAATGTTGGGTCAAATTTGTTTTACTCGGAACAAATTGTTAAGCGTCTGCTCTATAAGAAATAAAAAAACGTTGTTTCGTGAACTAAAACGCAATCTTTTGGCTTAGTTGAGCTGTTTTGCGTTAGACATTGGTTTTTATGAGATATAAATCCTTGTGTAGCTGACTCTCAATTTACAGTGAGAAACTTGTAGTACTAGCTTGAGTCCCCATTTCCATTAGGAAGTAAAACGTAATAGCTTCTTTCTAGTTTGCCAGTTGGTTATTAAAATCACTGCAGAATTGTTTTTCTCTTCTTAGTTTTTTAATCATTATAAAATTTTCTTCTATTATTGTTATTATTATTGAGAGTCATTATGCTCACATCCATTGCCCTGGTTGCAGGAATCCAGAATTTCAACAGTCAGTTAAGGAGCTGAAAGAGAAAGCGGAAGAGCTGAAAGGCGTTAAAGAAGACCTGAAAGTGAGGTAATTATTTGATATTGTCACTTCATGCCATGAGAAATTTTAGTATTCTAGTATATAGGCTGAGACATACCCTTGTATGTCAAGTCTGGCTGGGTACTTCCAAATGGAGGCTCTGAGATGGTGAAATGGCGAATGCAGAACGAAGCAGACAACAGAGCAGCTATACAAGCAGGTGGATGGTGCGTGGACAGAGGCTGAAGCTGCAGCAAAGAAGGTCTTATTTCACATACCTTAAAAATCTGTAGTGCTTCTATATGTTAGAATTCTCGATGGCAACTTCTGTGCAAATATTATGTTGTTTCTGGTGCATATCATTTTTGTTCAGTCTGGATTCGTTCGTCGTTTTTTATCATAAGAAACTTGCATCTGTTCTAAAATTTACATTGATAATTATGGCTGCAGGTTTCTGCCAATGTAAAAGAGAAGATCACCGCTGCCACAGAGGAGGTCTGCGTTTTTACCTCTTGCATCTGTACTGCTATATACTTTGATCTGCTGGAGTTCATTGGTTGTTTACTTCTTTTTTGTTCTATGCAGGTCAAAGGAACCTTTGGAATTGGGAACGAACAGGCTTCAGGGCCTTCTGGTGCTAAATCTGAGAATTTCGCTGATGCAGAAGATGGAACAAAGGCCTCATCTGGGGAACAGAAACACCAGGAGTCAGGGTCTAGTAATACTGAAGAAACATTATTTGGCAAATTTAGGTCAAGTGCCTCTTCCTCGTATTTTTCCTCTGCCTTCTCTAGAGTTAAGGAAGTAAAGTTTATCGACATGGCTAAAAAGGGATATGACATTGTAAAGGATGAGTTAAGCGGTAATCCAACTAAGAGAAAGCACCTGGAGTATGATCCTTCTACCACCCCTCAAGTTGAAGTAAGTACAAGAACGGACATTGTTGCCGTACCCCAATCTCGCTGGAGTAAAAAGTGGGAGGCTTTCAGAATGAAGGTGAAATTTCTTTCTGCCCATTAAATATTACAAAAAAAAAGTTATATCTAGTTGTCTTTCCTCTTATTTGAAATAAACTATTTGATTTTTTTTGTTTGTACTCTCTTACCTAGATGCAAGGTCATCCTATATTCAAGCGTTTTGATGAATTACGTAAACCTGTTACGTCAAAAACCCAGGAGGTAAATTCCAATTCAATTATTGTTTCTGTTCTTTGAAAAATACTCCAGTTCGTACTTCATGTTTTTGAGTGGATAAGACATATGATGTATTATGTATTGTATCTGTTTTTTTTTCATGTTACGGCACTTATGGATTTTATCATAAAACTCTATTGTATAGAATATTAGTTGGCTGTATGTTTGATAACTTGTTTATATGTAACCACCTGTCTTGAGATTGCTGTATTGCTTGTCTTTGTTGAAATTGGCAGATTGCTGAGGACATGCGGGAACATTGGGAGACAAGCGATAGTCCAATTGTTCACAAAATTCAGGAGTATGCTGCTAAACTTTGTTTACTTCTTGGTTTGCTCACTATCTGCGAATAATAGTTTTTTTTTTCTTTTGAGGGAGGGTTGTAAATGTTCTTTGTTTTGCCCCCAGAAAATTATAGTATTTTTCGCTAAAGAGTTATTTGTAAATATTTGAGTGCTGAATTGACCATTTTCCTTTGACAGTTTAAATGAAACTATTTTTCAAGAAACAGATACTGCTGCATCAATCAAGGAGATACACCGCCGAGATCCGTATGATCGCATTGCCATTTGCTGCATCTTGTCATACTTATTTGAATAACTTGATTAATATATTTTCTAATTGTAATGTTTGCATGGATTAGATCCTTCTCTTTACCAGACTTTGTGGCAGAAGTACAGGATGCTGTCAAACCAGTGCTTAATGCTTACATCAAGGTTAGTGCTGTGAGAGCTGAGCTTGTTTAGGTTCCACCCCCCTCTCTCTTTTTTCTCCTCTCATCTTTTGGTTTTGTTTTAGGTTTTTTTTTTGTTTTTGCATTCATGGTTTTAACGTATCATCATCCCAATGTTGGCCCATGTGAGTGCCATTATAGTTTCTCATCTTTATGTAATAACATGCATTTTAAATGTAGGGAGATGTTGAGACATTGAAGAAGTATTGTAGCAAGGAGGTGATTGAGCGGTGTAAAGCTGAGCATGATGGTTTCCGAAGCCATGGCATCTTTTTTGATCACAAGGTAGAAAACTTGCTTCCTCCTACATATTACTGTTTCCATGCCAATTATTGTTGCATTCTATACTGATGGGATGTTAATTAGGAACACATGTCAAATAGTATTGATCTTTGGGTGGAGAATAGACTTCATTAACGATGAGAAGTGAGGTTGGAGGTATATAATGACTTCATGAAAAATGAGAAGTGAGATTGGAGGTATATAACTTAAAACATTGAGGATGGGACTGAAACTTTAATATATCAATTTTTCAGAAGCGAAAGTTAATATATCTGTTCTCTTATTTAGCCACATCTTCTCAAATAATGTGGCAACATTATTCACAATGCTAGCTCTTTTATCATGACTTTTAGAGTTGAGGTTACTAAATAGCGACTTTTGTATGCTAGTGTCATTACCTGTACTTGGGTGACAAGTCATTTCTACCCTAAATTTAGTTCTATACACTCAGATGGTAGAAGTGAGTGACGGACGCTTTTTCAGGGTGTATGCTGTATATATTGTCATGCAACTAATTTTGATTTTTTTGGGGGGGGTGCAGATTCTACATATATCTGATGCAGAAGTAAAAGAGACCAAAATGATGGGAGACTCTCCCATAATCATTGTAATGGTAGGCATTTTCTTTTCTTTTTTTGTTCTAAGTTTTATTTAATAACAAAGCTGATAGCAATGGCCCTTTTCGGTGAATTTAACAGTTCCGAACGCAGCAAGTGTATTGTGTACGTGATAAAAATGGTGCAGTAACAGATGGTGGCAAGGTAAATATTATTCGTACTCTCACACACACACCCCTATCCACACACATTATATTAAATGGGTTATATTCCCCCCTTGAACCATAATTCTCTATGAAAGCATGCACGGTTGTGTCATTACTCTGCTTATTGGATATTTTATATGTATGAACTCATGTTTTGTCAAATCATTGTTTCATTAGGACACAATCCACACTGTGTATTATGCCTGGGCCATGCAACAGGTGGATCCTGAAGAACTTGGTGAAGGTGCTATTTACCCGATATGGAGGGTAAGAGAGATGCAGCAATTTGGAGTTCAAGCCCTTATTTAGTTCATAAAATTCTGATCGATGGATGTTGTAGCATTTTTATTGCTCAAAATGTCTTTTTGTTTCTTTTTTCTCATGTTAGAACTTCTCTGGGTTTTGTTATTCACTGCCAGGAAGTTCTGTAGTAGATTACTTCTCATTTTATTGTTAGTATCAATTAAGTGTAGTTGTGTACTACGCACAATTATAAATTTTAAAGAGAGGTTTTCTCTATTCTCTCTTGCTCGTCTCCTTTATAAATCTTTTTCTATATGGAAATGGAATCATCTTTGTTCTTTTGCCGTGTTCTTTCATTCTACGCAACCTTCGAATATTTTACAAGTTGCAGAAAAGAAAATGTAGATGCATTGTACTGCACTCGTCTGTGTACTACCACTGTACCCCAAGTTGAGAGCAAAGACAACGAAAAGGAGAAACATGGAATGGAAGGCATCCATCTCCATCACATCTCATATAAGGACACAATTAGAAAACTAAGACGATACACGAGAGATTATTGTACAGTGCTAGAACATCATCACGTGTTATTGCGGAGTGGGCGTTTTGGCTTCAAATTAATAGCATTCCAAGCTGAACCAAAACCCACCACCGTTCATAACCCAATACCTCAACCTTGAGTCAGAATCGAGATTCATACTCTAAGTCAACTCGTGAATTTTACTTGTGGGTTAAGTTAAGCTCATTCCAATCCGATTAGGCTGATTTTGGGCTAGAGGTAGTTGAACATGGATAAGTTGCAGGCTAGATTCTAGAAGCAAACCTGCTTTTCGGCCTTAAACGCGTAGAGTAAGAAGTAAGCTACTACTATGGTCCACCAATGCCATATATTATAAAATAGCACAAAACGAATACACAATCCAAAAGCTGAAGGAATCTAGCAGCTTAGCTTACCGTACTATAAAACAACAATCTGTCAGCACACTCTTTGCAAGCCATTCATTTACTCTCTCTTCTCATGTCTTGCTTGAGACTGAGGCTTCCACCGGCCGGAAGGGCTTGGAAGAGCTTCACTTCCAAATTACAGAGCAAGCTCCACAAACCCAAAGGCATCAAAAAACCCAGAAACCGTGTCAAAGCAATCACTGCTGCTGCTGCTTCTTCTTCCTCTTCTGCTTGTGCTTCTGCTCGACTTCGACCCTACAAATTTCTCCAACTGCGTTTCAAACGCAGACGGCGTCTTGCCCTACGTTTTCGCTATAACCGCCCTCAGCTCCTACAGAATCGCAGCACTGCACATGTCTTTGTTGACAAGCTTTTTAAAGAGCCGGCTGTGACTGTGCCAGTCGAGCGCTCTCAGCCTCCGGTAGAAAAGTGCAAGCAAGCTGCTGCTGCTGCAACAACAGCTACTGGAAGTGGGGGCGAGAGAGCTTGTGCTACAGCAGACGATATGTGGGAGTCATTGGGATTTGCTTCCCCTCTGATGCATGGAATTGATGAAAGAGCTGAGGAGTTCATAGCCAGGTTCAGAAAGGAAATGGACGTTCAGGAGAAGCTGGCACGCGATCATTTGTAGCAGAAGCTTTTATTATTTATTAATAGATCATCTATACATATGTAAATTAAGTGTGATTGTTCTGCTCAAGAATTTGTTTCGCATGAATCTGTGATATTTATTCGTTTCAAAAAAGAAAAAAAACGAGTGAATTCTGTACTTTGTAGCTTATATTTTAGTATGGCATGAAGGATTGAAGAGTATATGTTCGGTTGTAGAAGATTTACTTAATGGGTTTGCAGAAGACAGCGATAAATAAATAAAGCAAATTTGCATTGTTGATACGTGAAGATTCCTTTGGATTCTTTTCTTTCTTTTTAGTTGGAAATATGTTCACAGTTCACAATTTAAATTAATGTTTCGCCATTGCAGTTTGGTTTTTAACAATTGATTCACGAAATCCATAACAGCAACATAATTAGGTAAATTCAAAGTAATGTCATTACACAACTCGTTACATGACAACTGAGAACAAAGTAAACAACAATTCAAATGGCTCAACAACCACAGGGTAGCTCATGTAATGGCAACATAACTACAGGTTCCTCAGTACTTAAGCTTACAGTAATCACGACTAAGAGGTTTGCAAATCAAAGGTGGAGGCTCCAGCTCTGCATGTTCTGCCACAACAGAACTATGAGTTCAAGAAGTTCAGCTTGCAGAACTGCAGTATAAGAGCACTGCCATTACGTTGCATTGACAACCTTGAAAGCATTTTGATAGAAGGGCTCCATCAGTTAAGAAAGTCCTTCATTGGATCATCATGATGAACTTTCTTCATCCTATAAGCCTCCATATCCTCAGCAGTAACCTCATCATTCCATTTTACATTGTATTTGCGCTTTCTTTCATCTCTCACTTCTCTCTTTCTTGCGTCCTCCTTTTTAAGAGCATCAGCAAGTAACTTCTCATCTAAAACCAAATCGTCTGGTATATCAGTTCCCCAAGTGGCAAGTCTTTTCTCCTCCACTGGTGGAGGCATATCTCCAATGGCCTCTTTACGAGCAATGTTAGCCTTCATAAGTTCACCTGCAGCCTCAGCAGCCTCAATTCCAGCAGCGCCAGTGCAATAGCTATTGCGAGTCAACTGCTTACAGCATCTGTAGCCCCACTGATGATCCTTCCACCATGAACCCCATACACTGGTGTGGTTGTTGGCATATACATCTTCTTCATACTTGCTTCTGGGAAGTGTTGTTTCTTGCCCCTTGATGATCCTCCCAGCACGATCATATTCAACTTCTCGTTCACTCTGTCCCAGTAGAAGCTCCCTAGGAAATTCTTCTTCATTAGCTGCATTGCCATACTTCTCCAGAATGGTGTCCTTTGTTTGTGACTTCAAATTCTCCTTGATCACCTTAAAATTCTTATAAAGCAACTCAGCTTGGGACGGCGCTGCTTGCATGTGAATATCTTGTCCCTTCTCAAATGATTCCCAAGCATGGATGTTGAGCTGCTTGAACTCCATAGCTTGACCACTATTTCTATGTCGATTATCACCCTATATCACAAAAGCAAATATGAGAACAATAAAATATAAGGAAAACCTCACATTAAAAAAACTGGGAAAAAATACAAAGAAAGCAGTTAACTGTTGTAGGCACTTACCCCATAGAACTTCTCATTCGGATCCGCATCAGGAAGCGGGTCCTCACGCATAGACCGGGTTTTTGGGTCATAGTGTGCAGAGTCGACATCGAGATTCAAAAGATACTTTGCTGTATCCTCACGAATACGCAAATTCCTGCAAACAAAAATACATGAGTAAGAATTCAAATAGACACCAATGCAGAAATGAGACAATAACACCCCTTCAACACAAGATGACAATTAAAGAACCGGTATAAAGAAGTTTTCACCTGACAGTTCCTGTGCTCCCACCACCCGTTGTACGCACACGCTTCTCAACCTTTGCAAAGTCCATTTGTTTGCTCTCATCAACCTTGGCTTCATCCACCCTCAAATCATCCTCATTATCATCCTCATCCTCCTCACTAACCCCGTCCTCTCCATTTGGGTTATTATTTTTCTCCTCTAATTTCTTGAGCTGTTGTGTCTTTACATATTTCCTTCGAGCTTCATCTCTTGATTCATATCTCTCAATGACACGGGCATAGGTTGATGCATCATATCCATTCCAGCGGTCCCGTTTTCCATCATAGTCAAGCTCAAAAGTCTCTATCTTTTCATCAGGAGCGATGTGTTTGTTTGTGAACTTTGCTCCCACTCTCCTGGGTCTTTCCATACATGACTTTGAGTCGTGTGTCATGGCACCACAGCTGTAAGAATAGACATTCAAACATTATTCCCCAGTTCACGAGATAAACTGAAGTGGAAACAAAAGCCTGAGAGAGAGAGAGAGAGAGAGAGAGAGAGACTTACTTCTCACATGCACCCTTCCTATATTTATCAGCCTGGTGTATCTTTGCACCTCTGTCATACCATGATGTTGTATAATTAGGATCTGATTTCCATTTCCTTTGATGTTTTAAGCTCTGAGAAAATTAAAACAAAACAGAAAAAAATGTCTCAATATTCAGAACTTATGCCACAGGGTATGTTTATCAAAACTAGGAACATTAGAAAGAAAATGAACAACTTACAGGCCTCTCAGAGTTTAGATACCAAGGTGCAGATGACATATATTGGGGTATATGAGGATTAATCTCCTTTCCATCCTCATCCAGTTCAGCTGGTGCAAGCCCAGCTTTACGCGCTTCTTCCAATTCGATTTGTTTGCGATGGTCTTCCCTAGATTTGAACGCCACTACAAGACCAACCACATAAGATACATCAATATAGGAGTAGGGGAGGAGAAACACAAGTTTCTCAAAAACCACAAGTTTTGCCAAAACCCAGAAAAGCAAAAGGTGAAAAAAGGTTATCTACATTCTAGATTAAGATAAACTTAGTCCACATAAAGAGAAACCATATATTATCACATCAACATAGTAGTTTCTAAGGTAACGCCTAAGTTTCTAACACTGCTATAAAAAAAAAAAAATCAACCTTTCATAGGCATATATAAATTAGTAAGCACAGCAATCATCCAAGCTGTAAGGCCCATTTTCAAATTATAATTGTTTCCTCTTGTTTCACCAATTCATACTGTTTTTATGATCTTCACTTTGAGTTGGAGAATTGACAACAGTGATTTGAACTATAAAATCCAAATGTCAACCAACTTGAATGTGATAACTGGTAAGCCCCAATCAATTTCAAATTTTTATGACATAATTTCAACCCAGGTCGCGGAAAAACCCTAAATATCCATAAACTAAACGAATCTCACTATGGACCCCATCTGAGCTCAAAACAATCAAATCTTCAATCTGCTATAAGTAATGAATATGATTCAAGAATTAAATTCAAGAAAAATTCTACCAAAAAAGGTTATTTTTAATGATTCAGACCAATTTTGAGTATCAAATTGTGAAATTTATGATATGAGAGATTGGGAATAAACGATGGAAAAGAAGAAAGAACCTGAAGCAGTCGCCATGTTTGGTCGTCTCGAAGCTGAAACTAGAAACGACAGGAGAAATTGAATTGAGAGGTCGTTTTGAGCGTCAGCTTTAGAAGTGCTGTTTGTCGATTTATATAGGCCCTAAAATCCGAGATCGGTTTGGACGAAAATAATTACGTCGGCTACGAATCCAACAGACGAGGGTTTGGGAAACCCAAGCAGAGACTTGGCTTTAGAACGAACGACTCCTCCTCCGCCTTCTCTATCTTTCTGAAACCAGAGCCGACTCCTGAGGCGGTTATGTTCCTTCCAATGGAAAATGGAAACGATAGCGTTTCGTCTTTTCACAAACCAATAAGGACTACCTATTGGGCTTAAAGAAAGGGCTTAAGATGAACCTTTATTTAAGGCCCAAATTCAAAACGGGGTTGGCTTCGGGTTGTGTTTATTGAACTGAACCAAGTTGAATTTGGTCCTGAACCCAAATCGATTGCTTGTATTGAACTCTCGACCCGCCCAGCTCGACCCGACTTGCACCCTAATTTCATGGATACAATATTATAGAAGATCAACCTTGTGGTTATTGGAATGTTTTTATGTTAATCATTAAACATGTAGAAGCATGTTGGCATTGAAAACTTAACACGCATAGATTTGAGTCTATGACATCTATCGATAACAAGCGATTTCAAAAAACATACCATATAGATAATTTGATAAAAGAATATCACTAAGTTAGAATCATAATAAAAATACGGGACGGAAATAAAGCGTACATGTAAATATGTAATCAAACATGTATTACTTTTTTTTTTCTTCCCTTTCAAAATACAAATATTAATATATTAGTTATACTTTCAAGTTGTAGAATTATAGAACACAAATGTCAAAGTTCAAAGCATTTCATGATGAGAGATATACAAATTAAAGTTGACATGCTTTAGTTGAGTGGGTGTTAGCAGAGAGAGACACGCGTATCTTTGTGAGGATTTGATAGGCTTATAAATATTTGCTGCTAAACTCATGTTCAGAGTGTTAACTATATTGATCACATGCAGATAATCTTTTTCTTCAGGTCTACGCAAAGTGCACGTGTTTGCCGCATATTTGTTTTTTCTTTTGTTTTTCTTTGTTCTTACTTGAGTCACATGCACGCCTGCAAAGTATGGTTATCGAGGATTATAAAATAGGCAAGGTGATAACTCCAAATTTCATGTGAAATCTAATGTTGGCCAATCATGCTCTTTAAGTGGAGCCCATATTAAGTGAAAGAGAGGAAAAAAAACCTTAGCTATTACCAATTTCTAAAACCTTTTTCTTAATCTCTCAAGTTATTGCGCGTTGGCTATCATAACTATATAAAATTATTTTTTGTGTCTCGTTACCTGATAGAAGAGTGCACTTAACGTATGATTAACTAAGAAAATTAGGTCGATAGTTTGATTAACTAATTAATATATCAAACTGTCTGATAAGAAAATATTATTCGTTACGTGATAAAAAAGTACACTTAACGTTTGATTAACTAAGAAATTGAGGTCGATAATTTGATTAACTAATTAATATATCAAACTTTTTGATAAAAAAATATTATTATATAGCATGGTTTCAACTAACAATGTCCGCCTAAATTTCGTTCTTCTTTGAAAATATACCATTCACCACCCTTTGGTAGGCTAATTAAGAAAACATTAAGTGCATATAGTATGATTTATTTTGCAAAAGACTACACAATCCCAAGCTGATTAGCTGGTAGTTTCTTCTTCATATTAGTCATTCATTAACAAGTTAGCCTTTAACCACCATTGATTAACGTTTGTCTTGGTTCTTGGATCATGGTGACATCCATCTCATAAATTTGAGAAGAATTTGCATGTCACGGGATAACGCTACTATTTTACTATATCCCCGGGATTTTTCTCCATAAACCTCAACCAAACTTGTCCTGTGTGCTCTAAGTTCAGAAATTATTGCTTTCTTGCTTGCTAGTCGAACACAGATTTAGATGATGATTATTTTTTCCACAGACAAATTCATTCCGACAAAATTGAACAAAATATATATTTATGTTTTGCCGCGTTGAATACGATGGTCTCATTTCTGTTTTTCTAAAGGTCAAAGAATTGGACGGCAGCAAGCAAACGAAATTCTATTTCCCAACCGAAAGCTTAATGAACAAAATTACAAAACAGTCTTCTCGTTCTCTCCAAATCAAATACCTAATAATAACTATGGAATTTCATCCGCTCCTGGGAAAATATTGAGCCAAAAATCCATGCTGTTATTGTCATACATATCTAGGCAAAACCCATCATCAGCAGGGCCCACACCAACTCTTGGGACACCACCAATGGCCTGAAACTGGTCCACCATCTGATCAGAATTCTCAGCCGACAATACCTCCGACCAGAAGCTCTCATCAGCCTCTGGTAAGTTTGCTGCGTACCCATCAAACTCCATGCATGTCTTGTCGTTGTTGCTGCTGTTGCTGTTGTTGTCGCTTGTGGTGGCTGATGACGTGTCACTTGAGGTGCATTGAGGAGGAGATGCCGGCCCACAATCCAAGCTCTCAGATTTTTCACTGGGCTCCGGCTCTTGCTCTGTTTTTGTGGAGAAAAAGTGCGCTCTGGTTTCTGAGGTGGTGGTTTGGTTTTGTTTGAGCCTCTTTTTTAAGTGGGTGTGCCAAACGTTTTTAATTTCATTGTCTGTACGACCCGGCAATCTCGCTGCAATTGCTGACCATCTGAGATTATAGGAAAAGTAAAAAACAAGAGCAAAATCAGAAATCAAATCAGTTCCGTTCTGTTCTAGTCACGTGAATGATTATGTGCACTATGCAAAAGTGCCATGTTTTTTTGTTGTTGGTATTTTAATTGCTTGAAAAACGAGCTTTTTTTGTTGTTTAGGCTCGCGC
Organism: Prunus persica; assembly: GCF_000346465.2. Taxonomy (NCBI): domain Eukaryota; kingdom Viridiplantae; phylum Streptophyta; class Magnoliopsida; order Rosales; family Rosaceae; genus Prunus; species Prunus persica. The sequence goes on from NC_034016.1 coordinate 20,203,558, forward strand.
ATGAGAAAGTTGTGTAAGGAATCTTTTGCCCACATGCTTCGCTAGGAGGCTGGATTGGCTGGAAGTATGAACCCCTTTGAAATTAAAGAAAAATGTAAGGTTGTTTTTGCAGCATCAATTTGTGTGAATTCACATTGAATACGAACACGATCTAAATTGAAAGTGACGGGTCTGTCGATCTAACAGCTACAACTGTGTTATATGCAGATACAAATTGGTTTGTGGTGATGATAAGTACCTATTTCCTAGCATTTCATGTAAGTTGATGATTGCGTCTTCTTCTTCCCTGCTGAAATTTCCTCTTTTGATATCTGGCCTCAAGTAGTTTGTCCATCTGAGTCTACAACTCTTTCCACACCTCAACAAACCTAAAGAGAAAAGAAGAAGAAACATTCATCAAAACATGGAAAAACAGAGTCCCAAGTAGCAAACCAAAACTTAGCATCTCACTGAAAAATGCCAACATGGGTAATTAAAATCAGGCCAATTCATCCACTTTCTGCAATGAATTTCTGAAACTTTCATAAAAAGCCAAATGCTTTCGTATATTTCTGAAGAACCCAAGAAACAGACAGCAATTAATCAGTGCGTAATTATTACCAGCTAGTTTTGGCAGAGCTCGCCAGTTGCCATGGCCATACTGTTGAATGTAAGTGACAAGTACGTGATCTTCTTCAGGGGTCCAAGGCCCTTTCTTCAACCCCATCTTCTCACAGCAAGGAGCTCTCACCATCTTCCTCTTCCAAAAATTTATCAGAAAAAATAAAACCCAACTCTCTGTGTTCTTTGTGCTGCTAGGCTGCTCTGCTATTAGCTTTTCAACTTTCTCTGAAAGCTCAAAGCAAATAGCAAGGCCAAAGAATGAGAGAACCACAAGTCCATATATACACACACAAAGCAAAAGTGTGCGGGCCTGGTACGAAATAGTCCAAAGTACAGAAATGATTCAATTGAAAATATTATTTTGTAAAGACAAATTTGGCCCCCACTGTATATTTCTAGGAGATTTTTTATTTTTTATTTTTTTTCCCCATGTCATTATTTAGTCAAACTAAAACGTGGGGATTTATATGGGATTTTATTTTTTTCTCTGAAGTGTGAACCCTTTTTATTAGCTGTATTTATAACCAAGTGGATCAAACTTTTTCATGCAATTTGAGTCTCAACCAGTCAGGATACATAGCAGAGGTTCTTGAATTTTCAACGGTTCTGACTTTTTATTTGTTTTTATGAATAATTCTTGTACTGCATTCACTCAAGTAGGAGTTTATATATTTGGTTTTTGGTCTAAATATATGCTTGAAATTTTTTGAGACCTCTTGGCCCTCGCTTGTTAGGGAGGAATAAATTAGACTGGACTAGACTAGTAAAATTCCTACAATTCATGTGCGATCAATACATAATATGAATTTTATTGTCTAATTGAGGATGAAGGAGGACTATTCATAAGAGGTTGATGACTAAAACTTATCCCTCATAATCTCACCATTTTAAAAAGGATTAGGAGGGATAAGTTTTAATCATCAAACCTCGTATAAATAGTCCTCATTATTCCTCCAAGTTAAGTAACATATTCATAACATGCCCTGAATGCAGACACTTTGCTAGTCTAATCTAGTCCTCTCTATCAAACAAACTAAAAGGTTTTTCTTTTTCCTTTTGCCACTTTTGTATAGGACAAAACGCTTATGCTTGTTGAGGGAGAAAAACAAGGAAGGCCAAACTGCCTTCTGGCAGCGTTTCAAGTTCAACATCAGTGCCTTGGAGGGTCAAAGAAAGAGGGCTAGTTTTCTTGAATAGATTGCACAGACAAAATTCAACATCATATATATTCTTTTAAATTTGCGTAATTTTAATAAAATCCATTTTTAAATCCCATTTGATAGATAGAGTTGTTTGAGAAAAGAAAATCCATGTAGAGCTTAATTCTTTCCTTCTGTTTTTTTTTTCTTTCCTTTTTTTATATATATTAAAATAGAATAAACTTTGATTCCAATTAAAATATGATCACAAATTTCGCCACAAGGGCTGCTTGATACATAAATAGTGGTCTGGTTAAAATCTTACCTTAAAAGACTCTCAAAAGAGAAAAATTCGGTCAAGAAAAAAGAATACCACGCATCTAGACCAAGCTAAAACAAAACGACCCCTCCATAATGCTAACATAGGGAGAGTACTCAAACTAATAGCGTACATGCCTAACTTCTAATGTAAATGGAACAGTTGACATATATTTGAGCCAACCTTAAAATGAGCTAAATTCTACATTCACATTAGAAATAGGGCTTGGGACAAAATCTAGTGCCTATATATGACCGTCTCTATGTTCAATATTATTGGAAGTCTCGATCCAGCAGAGACAAACGTCAAAGGTGTGAGGTCTATTGAGTATAGATGTATCAAGTTTTAGTTCACATTCACTTCTGTTTTATGAGAGAGAATGTTAAGAAAATGACACTAACAATTTGTGCAGCCAATTAAATTCAGAAAGCTCTTTTTTTCACAATCATTTTTTTGCAATTTCTTTATATTTGGAATAAAGTTGCAGAGACTCTTTGGATTCTCTGTGTAGTTTTCACCTCTTTTTTTGTGAGAGTTTTTCATCTCTCCTTTGTGAGAGCTTTTCATCTCTCATTTGTGAGAGTTTTATTTGTATTGTTATGGCTTGGTTTTTTCAAGCTTTATATTTTTATTATTATTCTAAATTTGCAATCTTAATTGGGATGCCTATATCAGAGTTTTTTCGATCATGCCTGATCGTTAGCGGAGACACACCTGATTGTCTTAATTTTGATATTAGACCGCTCCATTATTGTAATGGCTCTTTTGTGGCTAGTTTGTATCGGCCTTTTGTGGTTAGTGGCTTTTTTGGCTGAATTATAAATGCAATCATAGAATTTCTCAAAAAAAATAATATTCAGAAAGCTCTTAAATTGCAATTAGCAGTGAGATTAATTATAAACCAGTAAGTAGGGCATGAGATGCCACTGAGCTCACCACTTGCTTCATGATCAAATCATGATCTTAATTTTCTGTTATTTTATCATTATCTGGTGTGTAAAATTTTCAAAGAGAAAATGATTAAATTAAGTACACCGACTTGGACAATTACCAGAAATTCCAATGATGATCTCACCAAATTTGAACTAAATAAAAGTAGGGAAATTGAGTGGCTTCGGCCGTCACCATATGGACAAGGTGCTAATTGGTGATTAGTAAAGTCCTAATCAAACACAATTAAAAATAATACATGCAATGAAGCAACTGTTGTGGACATTTGACTGTCCCGATTAGTCACAAATGATGTCACTAATCCAGTCAAAAAGTTATACTTCAACCTTTTTCTTTTCTCCTAATTAAGTACATTTAACAAAATTGGAAGGCAAGAAATTCAATTTGAATTGCGAAGAAAAAAGTCTTCATATTTGTCTTTGTTGTTGACGTGAATTAACCTAAATTTCATATTTGTCTTTGTTGTTGACGCAAATTAACTTAAAAAATAAAGAAATGAACGAACGAACGTAATTCATCATATGATAACGTGTAACGAATTTTGATATCCATAAATACGATGAATTTGGAACACATTTAATTAGAAGATCATGTTTGAAACTCAAATTGAACTGGATATCAGTGAATCATGCCAATACACCATCCATATACCCCAAAAGCAAAGCAAGTTCTTCTGATTTAAGAGGTACAAAATTGGATAAGCAAAAGATGAATATTTAATATATTTATTTTGGCAAGGTTGGTAGGATACGATTGACGTACAAATTACAATCTATCAACTCGTGCATAGACGGATCTTACAGACAAATTAACTTCAACTTGACTCTCCAGGGAAAAAGTAGCAAGCCATATATGTTAAATTTTGGTAACTTTTCCCTGGTTAAATGTATGAAGACCTAAATATATGTATAAAAAGTTAGTCAATCACTTTAATTACCCATCGACATAAGATGGAGAAGAAGCTGGTCATACTTTTCAACATAGTTACATATAATACGACATATGATCAATGTTATTGTGCGGTTTGAGGTGTATTTTGATTGCTTTTAAGATGTTCTTTTCAAAGAAAGTGTTTCACGATAACCATATTTTCGTTTCGCTGTAATTTCATTATTCTCGAATATCAAATGATTAACTTTCCCTTATAATCTAAATCCCAAAATTTCTAACCTACTTCTTTGACAGAAATTGGTACACAAGTCAATTCACATTTATTTTATAATTTTGTTGGCAAATTTTCTATTTCGAAGATTTCAAACAAGTACAAATATGTTGATGCATGTTTACTCTCGTCATGCATTTTATACAACTAATGCTGTACCAAACGAGCCCTCGACATTCATGCCAACTTGCCAAGCCTCACATCAGGGAAAAAGGGTACATCAGTCCATGTAAATCATGTGTACACAAAAAAATGGGTGTGTAATTTCTTATGCTTCAATTAACTTGGACATGCAAATTTAATTACGCAGGCATTTGAAAAGATAGACGTGGTCCAAGAATGTGTAGACAATCTCACACTGTATAAGATCGATCTAAAAAGTAGAAAAAGCTTGGGTTAAGATACTTGATGCATTAATTTGACAATTTTAACATGCACTTAGAACTTTTACACACTTTATGAAAGAGAGATTTGAATTTCTGTTTCTTTTCTTGAGGTATGATTTCGTTTAGTCTATTTCACGAATCACTAGGCACGAGTCACAACTGTAGTACTGTCATCTCATATTGAAAGAGGCACGAGTTACAACTGCAGTACTGTCATTTCATATTGAAGAACGCACAATTAAATACTTGAACCCGAGTGCATAGGTAAATACTCTTGACTACTTACCTACAAGTCATCTAAACCTAATTCTTCACCAACATATTAAATAGTCAAAATTAGTATAATTATTATTAATTGAAAATTTAATATAACGTACTTTGATATGATTTATGGGTTAATCTACGAGTCCAACATGATTATTTTCCGCAAATTGAAAATTTAGAAGATGTCGAGTTGATACAATCGAAAATTTTGAACATTTCAAGTTCCTTAGGATTTGGCTTGACATGAAAACCAATGTTGTATTTGTGACCGACTAAAATTCCCTTATTTTTTTATTATTTATTTTCGAAACGAACAAAAATAGCAGCCGGTACTATTATTAATTTTAAATGGGATGATATTTAACCGAAAAAAATACTGGCTGCCAAATTACCACAGTGGTTGTGGTCCTCTTCTTCCATGTTTAACATGGAGGATCAAAACAGGTTTCTTTCTTTCCAATGTAACCAAACAAAAAAGGTAACTGGCTGCCCTATAAAATTTATAGTATTTTATTATGTACGTCGGCTTGGCTGGTTGTGGATGTGTTTGTGCTAAAAACCAGCCACTAAAAGAAAACGCACGTTTTGTTAGAGTATCTTTTGATTAAAGAGAGCATCTCAATGGGCGTGCTATGATGAGCAACTTTTCCATTGTTGGCCTGAAAAAATCTGCTACAATATTATATTGAGAACATAAAACCTACATGGTGTTTAAACTAGGCGTGGGCTCGATTCAGGTTACTTTGATTTTCAGTCCAACCCGGATACTGAATCGGAGACTTCGAATTGGCTATTTTGGGAACAGTACACCGAACCATAACCAGTTAAACCTGTCAGTCCAGTTAACCATAATTGGTGATTTGAGTTGATTCATTTTCTGAGTTTAGGCCGAAGAGAGAGAGAGAGAGCAAGAAGAAGGGAAGAAAATAGACAGGGAGAGATTGAGACGGGAGAGAGGAAGAGGAAGGAAAAAGAAAAAAGAAAAAGAAGATGAATCAAACCGATTGAAGACCCTTTTCCACTGGACTAGAGCCAATTGGCAACAATTACTCTATTAATTAAGATAAAATTATAAAATAGCAATTTCTCACGCAGAGAGCACGTGCTGGACTGCTAGTTCATCTTTACTTTATATCCTACATTCCATATGGTATTGTAGTAGGACGTTACAGAGATTCCCCACTCTCTCTAAACAGTTTGTCACAAGGTTCCCTATGTTTCAATCCTGCCCGTATAAAAGAATTTCAAAATCTTGAAGAAGAATTGTCTGAATCTGAAGCTACATTCGACCACCACGCGAAACGACTTCCTGTTCCATCCAGAAAGCGATCAGTATGCCACCCCTTGGCCTGCAGTTCAGATACAAATGGACCATATACATCATTCATATTCTCGTACGCCTCTTGCAGTGCACAAGAACTTGGCACACCAAAAGACTTCTCGATATGTGCAGCGTATCCAGCAACAAGCCACCCCCTCAATGCATCTTCACCAGTGGCGCTGTGCTCCAATATCATGTCGACCTCTTTGTTTCCATGGCTTAAAATAAACTTCTCTTCAGGGAACCTTTGTTTCAATTCATCAAGTTTTGAAGGCTTGATGACCTTGTGGAAAGACCTTCCCACTTTTACATTTCCAGCATCTTCTATGAGTCGCCCAGGAAATAGGAGATCTTCTCGATACCTTAGGTCTGCTGGGCTTGATATCTTCCCTGTCTTGAGAAAATCAGCCACAATCAAAGCAGTCCTCTGTGGATTCAATGTGTTGACAGGAGTTGCCCGCATTTCTTCAATGACACTGTACACATGTACCATTGAAAGAAGAGGCCCAACAACCATCTGCAACGAGTTAAAGATCATTAGAAGCTTTTTTCTTTGGAAGGGATATTTATAAATTCACAACTACTATAACAAATGAATTCAGGAAAACACACATAACGCAATCCTATTTTCTCCACTACTATCATAGAAACACATGACGTGAAACTCTTCTTTTAGAATACACACACGCGCGCGCGCGCGCACACACACACACACACATATACATGTATGTATATCATATACACACACACACATATACATGTATGTATATCACACACACACACACACACACACACACACACACATATACATGTATGTACATCATATCCTTAATTTGAAAAAGGATTTCTGATGCAATCCATTTTTATGAACACAATAAAATTTGTTGAATGGTAAAACTTTGGAATCAGACAGTGACATATATCCTATACCTTTCCTTGCATTGATGAACAGACAGTAGATGCTAACTGGATCCCTGCTCCTAGTCCAATGACATTGAACAGAGTTGAGATGGCCTCCCCTTTGGCAAAGAGGTCACTAAGATTGCCCTCTTTTGCAAAGGCAGAATAAATTGGTAATCTTGTTGCTCTTGCTGCAACAACTGCCATCCCCTGTTAACTTCAAAGGTAAAACACTTCAACACTGAGGAATCTATGAAATGATATTTTAGGATTGGAGAGCTTAATACTTCACATGGAAATGGTTTAAATATAAAGAGAGTAAAATAATTTCCACAACAAGTTTACCTATTACTTTATCTTGATTGAAATAAACATTTAATCAGAAAGGAAATTTTATATCTACATGCAGTGAAGAAAAATCAAACGAGAGAGGAGGATTGAGAAGACAAAGTGAATATACAGATGTATGCATCTGTATGAAAAACAATACCTTTGCAAAATTTCCTAGCCCTGCGACTTGAAGAAAAAGTTGTGGACATAAAGGAGAAAGAACTTCCAAGCCAGTTCCCAAGTCATAGAGCACATCAGCTGCAAGATGGAAGGCTTAATTGAATTAGACACGTTCTAAAAGCAGTAAATATCACTTCCCATTAGAAACATACAGTTGCATATGAATCAAAGCTCCAGAATCAAGATACAGACCCAAAATTCTCCAACGTTTAGGCTCTGAATCCATTCTTGCACCCAGATTGGTACATATGAGCTTTCCCATGTGCTGCATCCCATCCTTTAGAACCTGCATGCAACAATAGAGAATTTGATAAATTTAAAAATGAAAGTGATCAGAGTCATGATTTCGTCACAATTGATCTGATGCTCCTCCAACATTAATAACTTACCCAGCTTACAACAGTTGCTTGGGCAGGGGTTGGTCGCAAGCCTGCAGCAAACAGGAGGGACTGTAAAGAAGTAAGAATGCAGCCAATGACCCAAATTACAATTGTCATTAAGATTGCATATTTTGTGAGAGAGAGAGAGAGAGAGAGAGAGAGAGAGAGAGAGAGAGAGAGAGCACAATTGTAGCACTTATATGATGAATCAAAATACAACAATCAGAAATCCAAGGTGCTATGCATAACAAAATTTCATATGGATAAAGTACCATGCAAGCAAAATAAACTTGATTAGAAGTACCCAATTTATGATGCTTTAGAAAACTGTTGTCGTTTAACTCATCAAATGCTTTGAAGGTGTCAGAAAAAAACCTGAGTTGAAAGCACTGACAGGGCAGCACTGGTGAAGTGCTGCAGTGCCCGGAATTGTGTGTATCTGAGATATCCTTCATTCACACTGAATAAGTAAAAAATCATAAGCTAAATCAGTAATTGAACTAGTCTATGGGCTATCCAAGAAGTATAAATCAATATGTTACCTATATGGATATCCTGAGGGGAAAAATTTACTGACAAACGAGTCAGCCATCTTATTGAATACTGGCCTTGAGTCATCAAGAAGCTTCACCTGCAGGAAAATCAATGCAGTCAAAAAGTAGTTAAAAGAAAAAAACAAGAACAAAACCCAACCTAACTGGCAAAAACACATACTTGACCGCAGCTAGTTCATGTAATCCGCTTTCTAGTCCCTAAACCCGAATTCCGAACTGGACCCAAATTCCCATAGACTATGTAGTGTATTTTACCAGGAATTCTAAAACATTGTTGAACCAAAAGCGTCCTGATTTTCATCCCAAAAGCAGACTACTGAAAAATTATACCATGGTTTTTTGCCAAAGGCCCTTCTTTGATTCCCAAACCACATCCAATTTAAAGAAGGTTCTCTCTTTACCCTTTGTTAAAATCAAAACCAAAAACCCAACAACAAGTGACTAACTTACAGTGCTATTTGACTACAAAGTCCCCAACTGGGCACCTCATTAGAATTTAGGGTTTAGGGTTTAAGGCAAGGGTTGCATTGGCTGCTGAAACTAACACTTACCTAGAACCCGCAAGTGAATATACAAATAATACAAGGTGAAGAAGATGGAACTTACAGTGAGTTGACCCTTGGGGTCAAACTCGCAGCGGTATGAGACTGATTCAGAGGTTTCGATCCAGAACACCGGCACCTCATGGGTTGGAACTTTGTCTGGTTCCTTCTTCTGCATCTTTATCTTCTCCTATTGATTCATGAACGATTAAGAAAAAAAAAAAGTATGTTAATGCAAAATAGAGAGAGAAACAGAGTGCGAGGAACAAGCCGTATACATATACGGTATACGTGTATATGTATATGTATATGTATGTGTATACACGTAGGCGTAGAGACATACCAACAAGTTCATGGAGGGTGAGGGAAGGACTGAAATGGGTCTGGTGCCGATAAGAATTTCGGCGGCAGAATCGGAGGGCCAACCCTGGGTAAAAGCGAAATAATATTGAAGGATAATGCGTCGCCAGCAAATGGTGTCGTTTTTGTTGGATTTCAGTATCTTGAGCTTCGCTACATTATGAGCAAGGTCCAAAGGACGATGATGCGACGTCGTTATAAAGGTTTACAACTTGATGAAGAGGCTCTCCTACTCTCAACCTTTTGGATTGTATTTTAGCATTTGTTGTAGCCAACAAAAGGCACACTTTGCTTTGAATTCCAATAATGAAATAAAACAAACTTCTCATTGGTAGGTACACATTTTTATTCTAAAATTTGTCTGATAGAAAAAGAGACATTCTCCTTCTCTTCCGAATGTTGAAAGAGGACCCAAGTTTGATTCGCCCCACCGTTGATTAACAATCAAAAGCTTGGTCAAGTAACAAAATTTATGCAGAAAAAAACCAATTTTAAATATTTATCAAGAGTAATAATTACAGCCTGAGATAAGATTAATTTACACAAGTGAAAATTGCCCGAGAGGCATGACTTTTGACAATTACAAGATTCCATAAACAAAAGCTGTCTCTCTGTTCAGGCTCTAGCTCGTGCAAAGCTCGTATGGAAAGGTCGACCAGCATTTCCTCATTCACAGTGTCATGTCCGCATCATCTTCATAGTCATAATCTTGTTCACTTGAAGGCCTGATTCTCTTCACATCCCTCGGCGCTGGTCTTCCCTTCTTTGGTTTTCCTCTGTGACATCATTTATTTAGTTAGAACGCTGATTCCAGGACTCAAAAGATACGGTACGATTGGTATAACATCTGTTTTCTATCTTTGATACAGCTTGAGTAGCAATTCTAACATAACATTTAAAGTGTACAGAAATAGTGGAGTACTTACTGCCCGTTCGCATATATACCACCTTTAGAACGACCTGGACCAAAGTCTGATCTCCCATCTACAGTAAACACAAGGGGAGAAAACAATAAAAAAGATTGCACATGTTGCTATATATTTGCTAATATATAAGCTTTACCATCTCGTGCGGCTGCAAGTTCTTCAGCCTGAAAAAAGAAAAAGATAAACTATATGAATATCCATTTAGCAACGTGGATTAAAAGCCAGCACTGCCTTTGAGGCTTTGAACTTTTTAGTTCACAAAAATTCACTTGAATGAACCCATAATTTGGTTAAGACAATAAATTACAACAATGAAAGATGAAGACTGGTAAAGCCACCATAACGGAACTTTTAAAGTTTAGAATACTTACTGCTGGTGATGTGACAGAAGATAATGAGAACATCCTATCTTCAGGCTGAAATTTCCTTGATCGCTTCAAGCTGCAGCCAAAAGTTTTGAAGATTTCCATTCCATTAAATACGGATACAGTAAATCCAATTATACAAAATTTGCACAGATATACGTATATAATCCAGAAAACATCAATTTTACGCATTGGTTTACTATTACTTGCATGTGGAACCTTATGTATCAAAAAATCTAACCTGAAAAATAGACTATTTGGCGAGATATATGTTGTAAGAACATTCAATTCAGATACCTTTAGAGAAATGAGTAACAACCAATTGTCCCAGACTAAAATCATGTCTCTGACATAAAGTAGTGTTGCCTGAGTCAATCTATTCAAAAGCTACTAATATCATATATGCAAATAATATGGACTCGACATGTAAAACCATGTCATTCTGTGAGTTTATGTCTATGGCTTTGGGTTGTTCATGGCTAATAGGGACCACCTAGATGAGCTATACTGACGATTTTAGCTTGAAAAGTGGTCAGTGAAAGAAGTGACCCCGTTATAGCATGAAAGAATAAAAGAATTCAGCTAGCTAAGCAAAAGATGACATGGAAGCATAACAGGTCGAAGACTCGATATCAGGCATAAATACCCAGAGTACTCAAACAGTAGTTCCTCATACATTTCAAAGGATATCTTAGCTACTGCTTACAAGTTAGTGTTCTTGGATGAGGATAGAAACCCTTCAAAACCTTTTAATACATTGCCACATTGAGTTGGATCCTGCAGATAACTCGTCTCCAAATCATAAACCTGCATTGAAAGAAAACATTAGTTCCAGTGTATCACATATGCAGCTCAGCTGCAACTACCGAAAAAAAAAAAGAACAAATGAATTTTCCATCCATAGCTTATGCTGCAGCATACAAGAACAAGTAAATCATTTATGTAAAAAAAAGAAGCAGCAAATCCCATGAAATAAAAGGTCTTCCATTTCAGCTATATCCCCGAAAATGAGCCAAGAAATCAATAAAGCCAGAAACCCAGAAACGAAAAGGCTCATGCCCCACCCCCAAAATTATAGAAGAAGAAAGAAAAAAGTGAAATATTAAAAAAATATATGTAAAGAATGAACCTGTTTTTCAATGCCCCGGAGTTCGTCTTGAAGCTTGGCTCTCCTACTCAGAAGAGAAGCAAGCATTACTGATGGGTTGTTAGCCGTTTTCTGCCCTGCCAAATATTTTACAGAAAAAGAAAAAGAAAATCAAATTTTCATAGACAATAAAAATCAAGCTCGAATATTTTTCTTTTTTTCCATCCGAAAAAAATTATTCCAACGCATACCTTCTGAATCCATTCTCAGCAGGGAATCGTTTGACAGCTGCCTAGAAACCAAAGTTTGCAAAACCCAAACCCCCCAAATTCTGGGAAAAATACCGTAACCTAGGGCACACAATTTTCAATCGAGAACACACAGACCCAATTCACCCACGATTAATTGGATCCGTCGGGTCGGGTGCGGATGCTCCAGCTTGTTACTGGTAACCACACGTGAGAACGTAAACAAATAAAAGTTGTGAGATTTCGTAAAAATTGAGGGATCGAAAGCGCAAATGAAACATGAAGAGTCTATAATACCCTAGCTGTTTTTGTAATGTAGTAGGGTTAAAATCGGCATTTTTTATTTCGACCTATTCACTAATTGACCCAAAGGTCTGTTGTCTTATTACTCCAAAGTATTGACAAATTACTAATTAGCCCATACATTTATTAGGGTTTTTGTTGTCACCTCAATTGGATGACAGTAACAAGGAACATGTAGCTCATAGTAGTTAAAAGTCTTTATCTTTGAATCATGTGTTCAAATTCCCGCTTGCTAACTATCGCTTACTTCAAATTCTATTTTGTTAATGTATATCAGTTATTTTATTTCTAGATAGCCGGCAAGACTAATTCATATACAAGTATAGCCCACGTGAAAGGAACAAATATTATATTAACTCCAATTGAATAATAAAAAAATAAAAAAATAAAAAATTGGAGCACATACATGGATGGCTGACTTTACCAGGTGTAAGTTTGGAAGCTACTCCAATCACTCCGAGATTATACACCAGATTATCTGGGCATGTTCATTGGCATTGGAGCAATGGAGAAGCTCGTTTCTAGCTGGTACAACGTTCAACCCTTGCCGGACAATTACATATTCCCACCAGATGCAAGACCCGGGAAGCTAGACGTTCCTTTATGCAACAACATTCCAGTGATTGATATGGGTGGAGCTGGAGCAGAAGCTCATGACAGAACCTCTATAATTCAGCAAATGCTGAACGCGAGCGAAGAATTTGGATTTTTTCAGGTTGCTTAGGCTTCAATTTCTTCCTAATTTGGTCAACTCACCTCTGCTTTTTCATATGTTATTTATGAATCTCAGCTTCCACTTATAACTATGTTACATGTCATCTAAATGTTATAATTGAAGCAGGTAATCAACCATGGCATACCAGAAAATTTGCTGAAAGACACAATGAGGGTGTTCAAGGAGTTTTTTGAGTTACCTTTAGAGGATAAGGCAAGCCTCTACTCTGAGGACCCCAACAAAAACTGCAGGCTCTTCACCAGCAGTGGCAATTATGACTGGGAAGAAGCTCATTTTTGGCGTGATATCTTAAGACACTGTTGTCATCCTTTGGAGCAGTGCATCCAATTTTGGCCTCAAAAGCCAATTACATATAGGTAAGTGCCTAAAATGATTTCATGGTACCAAATAGCTAGACATTGAATACGATATTTATCATATGAAGAATACTACGTTTACTGACCGCTTTTCTGCTAAAGAGGTAGTTAGTAATGTCGTCAATAAATGTGGTACAAATAGTATTATTGTTCGAAATATTTGTGGATATTAATTACCAATGATGTTTTTCAGAGAGCATGTTGGTGCATGTTCCACCCAAGTGAGGGAAGTGGCTTTGAACATTTTGCAGCTAATCAGTGAAGGACTTGGGCTAGAACCTGGGTATTTCAGGGATGAACTTAGCCAAGTGTCTTTACTCTCAGTCAATTATTACCCACCTTGTCCAGACCCAAGTTTGACATTAGGGGTACCTAAACACTGTGACCCAAACCTCATAACCATTTTACTTCAAGGGGATGTAAATGGGCTTCAAGTTTTCAAGGATGGGGAATGGATTGGTGTGGAGCCTCTTCCCAGTGCACTTGTGGTCAACATAGGCTATCAGTTACAGGTACATGTCACCATTCTTTATACTGAAGATTATTCTATATAGTCTGTTCATGATCATGACAAATTTTTGTAAACATGGATGCAGATTATCAGTAATGGGAAGCTGAAATGTGCCGAACATCGGGCCGTTACGAATTCCAGAAATGCTAGGACATCTACTGCATTTTTCTTTACGCCTTCCCCTGATTGTCTCATAAAACCTGCAGGAGCTCTTATTAACGCAAGCAATCCCCAACGCTATAAAGCCTTTCAGTACAAAGAGTTCATTACCAACTATGCTATGAAGCAGGGTAAAACCGACATTGTACTTGAACCATTCAAGCTCCAAGCTTAGTTGATGATCATGCTGTGAAAAAGGAGAAATGCTCTTGAACTTCTGGTTGAGCTTTGTTCATTTGAATAACTGTCTTTTTGCTCTATGTAGAGGCAAAAGCAGAGCAACTGGGTGTACATTGACATTGTAAAATTGTTCACTGGATCATTCAAGTTTAAAGAGAAGTTAATTTGTGACACAATAATGAGTTTATTAAATTCAAGAAGTTGTGCTCTCAAATAGAAAAATTTGCAAGATGTTGTAAAATGGAGTGATTTCAAGCATACAAATGAAATGTGAATTGCCCAGATCACCCTTCTGTTTTAGTAATCTAGTAGGGTAAGAACCACATTACATATTTAGCCTTGTTCATGAACTGATACCAAGTTCTGTTGTCTTTAGGGCTGAGAATTTAAACCAAAGAACCGACCACCTGACTAAATCGGACCGAATTAAACCGATGAATCTGGTTTTTTGCTTTTGTTTTCTAAATTTTAATTGATAATCGAACTGAACCGCCTTGATGCGGTCTAATTTACAATTTAAATTACTTCAAACCACGATTCGACCAAACCAAACCAACATCTATGTAGAGAACAATTTAGTTACTCTGAGTTTCTGATTATCCTCTTCTGTCTTGTTCATCTTCTTCAGCTCCTCTCCCGCTAAAATGCATCAACCAAAGCAAGTAAAAACCACCTTGTTCTGCTGTTCAAAAGATCACAACTTTCATAATCCTAAATTTGCCTTGCCAGCAACAAAAGCTGTGTAGGTACGTGGCGAGTGGACAACGTTGCGGTGGTTATGGAGGTGGGTCCCCCTGACTCTGAAATTCTGTCCCCGAGTCAACGTCAGGGCCATTGCAATTTGCAAGCGTTAGTTTTACGCACCATCACCATGTGTACGTATCTTTCATCAGAGCAAAAGGGTGTACATAATAAGAAAGCGTAGGCACACTGTGCTCTTCACCTCTCCTTTACAATCCGAATCTTCCACCTTTTTTTTCTTCTCTCATTTTCCTCTGCTTTCTTTTCCTGGCCTTAGAAAAAGGAAGAGAATATTATTAACTTGGATTTTCTTTTTTGTTAATCGGTTTCATTCCCAATTGCCCATTTGTTTATCTTTCTTCTGCATGCCTCATTTGCCCATATCTCTTCGCCTTCTCTAAGTCTGTTCTTCTTATAGTTGATCGACTCTCTCTTGTTCTCAAGACTTTCGTGGCTGCAATGTCTTTCAGAGGGCTTAGCAGGGTATCTCTCTCTTTCACTCTCTGTTCATTTTTGAAGCTTTGTTCGGTTTGTTTTGGTTCAGTTTCGACTGCATGTTGCATTGGAACTTGCCTAGTAGGGTAACTGCTAACTAGTCATTTGATCGTGAACTACCATGGAAGGGATTTTAATTTTATTTAAGAGTTCATGATTTTGTATCAAACCCCATGTTTCTCTAAAGATATTTTAGTTTGATGTAGTTTTGGATGAACCCAGTTCAGTGTGTTTAGTATTCATTGGTTGCTGAGGAATTAAAGCTTAAAGCTTTTTCTTTTTCTTTTATTGAGCTGAAATTAAAGCTTGAAGCTTTAGGATGTATTGTTTCCTGGGTACCTTGAAAAAAAACTGGGAATTCACCTTCCTTGATCCTTGTATTGGACTTCCAAATCGTTTTACGAGGCTTTTGTTTTCTTGGTCCTAATTACCAAAGTCATCAGATTTCTTGATCGGCCTAACAGAGCATAGGTTTCTAGTCAAAATTGTTATTCTTATTAGTATTGAGTCAAAACCTGTTGATGGCTGTGTGTCTGTTACATAACGCAATTGGGTTTTCTTTCCAGCCAAATGCTTCGTGTGCCATGGGAGTTTCTGATGACAGCAAGAACACTTTCATGGAACTGCAGAGGAAGAAGGTTCACCGCTATGTGATATTCAAGGTTGATGAGAAGAAGAGGGAGGTTGTAGTTGAAAAGATTGGCGGCCCAGCTGAGAGCTATGATGATTTTGCGGCAGCTTTGCCTGAAAATGATTGCAGATATGCAGTTTATGACTTCGATTTTGTGACTTCTGAGAACTGTCAAAAGAGCAAGATCTTCTTCATTGCATGGTTAGTTTTTGCCTATAATCCCTTCACCACTGAAATTTCCCTATTATGTATGGACTGACTATCATTTCTGTTAAACCATAATTACCATGCGTTGATCTTATGTGGTAAGACAAATTCTGATCCCAATTCCCAATATTTGATGCCCCTGCAGATAGTTGCAAAGGATAAGTTTCACACATTTGTTTTTAGAAGTCATCCATAAATTTGCATTTGCATCCTTGACTTCATATCCAATTGTATATGTATGAAGCTTTTGTACAAAATCAAAAGTGCAGAATACTTTGGTGCAAGTTTAGGTCCTGAAAACCATAACTTTTCATTGAATTTTGGATTCTCTGCTGGTCATAAACACCATAACATCTATTATCTATATTCAAATAGTTGTTCTATCATGTGCCCCATTCATGATTATTTGCACAATGATGATCAGGTCCCCTTCAACCTCTCGAATCCGTGCAAAGATGCTGTATGCAACATCTAAAGATAGGTTTCGGCGTGAGCTGGATGGTATTCACTATGAGATTCAGGCTACTGACCCATCAGAGATGGATCTGGAGGTGCTCAGAGA
Source organism: Prunus persica (assembly GCF_000346465.2). Classification (NCBI taxonomy): domain Eukaryota; kingdom Viridiplantae; phylum Streptophyta; class Magnoliopsida; order Rosales; family Rosaceae; genus Prunus; species Prunus persica. The sequence goes on from NC_034016.1 coordinate 20,220,456, forward strand.
CCGTGCACACTGAACAGTCTCTGCAGCACTAAAACATGTCTTCCTTGGTCAGTCAAAAATCTCTGGGGTTCTGTAAGTTTATTATGCTGGCTTCATTATGTGCAGAACCCATTACTGGCACAAGACTCACTGTATCACTATTCCTTGAATAAATTGGCATATCAGCTGGCTTGTATGAAAAGTATGGTCTGATGTTATCTGCTTGCTGCAGAATTCAGTTACCTTGAGGTAAGCTTACTTCCTAGAGGAAAATGAACTTGTCATTAGGTGATGTAAACCCTGAAAATTGTTGTTATATAAATTTGGTTGGCTTCTTATGGTTTTTTATCTTTGGGGAAAAAGAAAAGGGCACACATTATCTTTTTTTCACTTTCATATTATTTGCCTATGAATAATTGCAAGCTTTGTTAAGAGGAGAGGACCAAAAATAGTGATGCACAATTGTTAGGAGAGTGTCAATCAAATAAAGGGATGCTGCCAACATGAGCAGCGAAAGAAATAAAATTTGCACCAGCTTAAAAGGCAATATAGACGAAAAGATAACAAAAGATCATCCGTACTTCACTATAATAAAATGATTAAATAACAGGAAAAAAAGAAGAAGCAGAAGAAGCAGAAGAAGCAGAAGATCTGATTTCTTCTTTACTATAATACAATGACATATGATAAAAGACTATAATAGAAAAAAATGACAAGGATATCCTAAAAAATTGCTGTATTTTAGAAGAACAGAAACTCCCTTCTTGTCTGCGGCTGCTTTAATCTTCTACTTCCTTAATTGCGCTCTTCATTGGTCTCACCTGAAATTTCCTCCAAAGATTTTCCTTTTGATTCAGGCACAAAGAATGTAAATAACAAACCCAAGAAGTTGACCACACCCAACACAATGAGTGAATTCTTGACCCCTATACCAGCAGGGAACCCTGCTTCTGCCTTAGTCTTGTCCTGGGGTTGAGCCAAGTACAAAAAGCCAAATGCACCCACCATTGCCCCTAACTTTCCTGCTGCTGCAGATATGCCGTGGCATGTAGAACGTAGTCTAGCCGGGAAAATCTCAGCCGGCACCACGAATGTGGTGGCATTTGGTCCAAAATTTGCAAAGAAGAAAGTCAGTGAGTAGAGTACCACAAACCCAATCAAGTGATCCTTGTGTGTCCAATAATTGTAAGGAAAGGCCAAGGCAAACATGAACACTGTCATGAAGAAAAATCCCATCAACTGGATTGCAAATCTTCCAATTTTATCAATCAAGGCCACAGTGAACCAGTAACCAGGCACAGTGCTGCATAGAGCAATAAGAGTCTGTGCCCTTGCTATTCTATAAACCTCTGAAACGGCATTCATAGTCTTTGCACTAGGAATCCATCCAATGGCACTAAAGATGTCCTTCTGAAACAGATTTTGACTATAAAATGCAATGTCAAGCAAGAACCATGTACTTGTGGTTCCAAGCAAGTGAAGTCCATGGCGGCGCATAAATTCCTTAGAGAACAAACCAAAGGATTTAGCAGGTTCCTGGGGCTTGACCGGTTCAGCTTCAATGTCAACCTGCAAAACTTTTGCCATATCTGAAGTAGCCTGTTTGACATTATTGGCAACAAGCGCTGTGTAACGAGCAGTTTCAGGCATCTTCGACCGCGAGTAATAGGTTAGAGCTGCTGGAAGTGCTCCAACCATTAAAATGATTCTCCAAAGGTAGTCTGCTTGTGGGACAGTTGAACCAGTTGGATCAACTTCATAAGCTGGAGCCTTGAACTTGGCTTCAAATATGGCAGACATAAGCATTGCAAACAACCCTCCAGCTAAAATTCCAAAGCCCTGCATGGCAAAGACTGCAGCAACGAAGGCACCACGAGTCTTCTTGTTAGCATATTCAGACATGATGGTGGCAGAGAGTGGGTAGTCACCACCAATGCCAAACCCAAGCCAGAAACGGAAGAAGCAAAGCGTCGAAACTACAGATTTTGGGGTGTGCCCAAAGGAGAGCCCGGAAGCAACGGAGCAGATGACCATGAGCATAAGAGTCATGCCATAGACTTTCTTTCTTCCCAATTTGTCACCAAGCCAACCAAAGAAGACTTGCCCTGCCAATGTGCCACAAAGTGCCACACCATTGACAGCAGCTGATACATTTGGAGGCAATGAGCCAGGCTTTGCTGAGCCCTCGACGTGATAGTATATGCGGCCAAGCAATTTGGTGACAAGTGATATGCAGAAGAGGTCATATGCATCAGTGAAGAAGCCCATTCCAGCAATCACAATTGCGGTGAAATGATACCATTGTGTTTTTGCACTGTCCAGTGCATTAAGCACCTGCAATTGTTCCTGGGCCATGGCTAGCTTGCCTTGTTAGATCTCTCCCTCGCAAACTCCTTTTTCCTCTGCTTCATCAATATGAAAGAAAACGACTGGTAAGATTACATGTACAGACTAATGTATGAATAAAGAATCACACAAAATATGAGATTGACATTGTAAACCAAAAGTTACACACAAAAATGTGAATTGAAGAATTTAAAATATTTCAGAAAACTCTCAGAAAGATAGTATAATGCACCATCTCAACCGGGAATTGAAAAATCTCAGGCTTATACATATAACAAAACTGACCGTGATCATTAAGGATATCAATTTTTCAGAAGAAAAACACACACGCACAGAGTTCTACCAGAAGAGGATCTGAAATTTGAAAAATTGCATTCCATATACAGAGTGGGAGGAGTCAATAACAATATAATGCCTACAATAAATGAAAATTCAACAATGGCAAATAGGAATATAATCAGAGAGATGGAGCTCACAAAGAAGAAACAAGAACAACATGCAAAGAGCAGTAGTTTTTTTTTCTTACCTGGATTTGCTCTCTCAACCTTATTGAGAGAGACAGACAGAGAGAGTGGGACACAGAGAGAGAGAGAGAGAGCAGTAGTTTATGGTTAAAGGAATGCGTAGGCTAGAGAATTTATATGCAAGATTGTTTCCCTGATCAACCAGAATATTATACTGGCATATTCCCTCCATTTTCGCTTGCTATTGCTTCTCTTACGCAATCTTCTCTTCAACAAACTGAGATCTTCCACTGGTATATTCCATGCCAGATTTTCTAGTAGTAGCTAGCAGTAACCAAAACCAAAACAGTTTCCGTAGCCACAACGCGTATTTCAATGTATGTGAACGTTGGCTAGTAATGGCTGGTTGTCCATGTTTCTATATATGGTTTCAAATTTCATGCCAACATTTAAGTTGATATCTGAGGCCATGGAATATGGCCTAATTGCTGCCAGGCTAGCTAGCTGGAGGGTGGTACTCTTTAAATAAAAGATTTCATATTTCATTTGGAGGATTTTTTAAAGGTAAAATTAATTAATCTTTGTGCATCTCATCGCCATATGATGACAGACCAAAAAGGAAAAAAATATAGAAATGCATACAATAATGGCATTTTTCTTTAATTTTAGATAAGGAAGCAATTGATTTTTTTATTTATTACATGTTTATTTTTGTTGTTTTTAAATTGTTTCATGCATATGTCTTAGATTCTATGAAACATGAGGAAACTAATATCAACGACCCCTGAGGAGGAGTGAATTCTTTCCTACATGGATATTTCCAGGGTACGAATTTCTATTTAATGCGGACACGGTTGTAGCCACTAGATCGACGAGTGCACCCTCCTCTGCTGAGCCTTCCTTGCATTGCGAGGATGGGTTAAAGCAGATTTCAAAGACGCAAGTCAATCCGTTGAATACTGATTCTTCAACGATTCTAGTCCCAGTTCAGATACATCTATCTCTTTATCAACATTGGGCTAAGCAATAGAATTTGAAAGCAACAACAATGGCCATTGACTTGACTGTAGGCTTGAAGGCTACATGGGAATACAAATGAAGAAGCAGGAAATTTTCTTTCTTAATGCTTGACTGTAGGCTTGAAGGCTACATGAGAATACAAATGAAGCAGCAGGAAAATTTCTTTCTTAATATTTGGCATCCTCTGCAAATTCCTTCCTTGATATAATATATAGACTCAAGTCACAACAACATAGAGGGAAGAGGGAAATGGAAAACTAGAGCTTCCCTCTCACCAAAATTAACCAAAAGCTTACAACATTATTTTTACAAGCTGCTTATAATAACCTAGGCAAGTGGAACTGTCCTGTTGTTTAAGCCTGATGGCTCCAACTCCACTGCCCCATTTTCATTTTCATCTTCATTCTCACCGGACATCTCCTCCAAAGACTTCCCGTTTGATTCGGGCACTAAGAAGGTGAACAATATCCCTAAGAAGTTAATTACACCCAACACAAGGAGTGAATTTTTCACCCCAATTCCTGCAGGGTACCCTGCATCTGCCTTGGACTTGTCTTTGTTCTGAGCCAAATACAAGAACCCAAATGCACCAACTATGGCACCAAGCTTCCCAGACGCCGCTGAGATCCCATGACAAGTAGACCGGAACCTAGCTGGGAAAATCTCAGCTGGCACAACAAATGTAGTGGCATTAGGACCGAAGTTTGCGAAGAAGAAGGTCAAAGAGTAGATCACCACGAACCCAATTCGGTTGTCCTTATGAGTCCAGTGGTCATATGGAATGGCCAGTGCAAACATAAACACTGTCATGAAGAAGAATCCCATCAATTGGATAGCAAATCTTCCAATCCTGTCAATGAATAAAACTGTAAACCAGTAGCCTGGGACAGTGCTGCATAGAGCAATAAGAGTCTGTGCCCTTGCAATTCTGTAAACCTCCTGAATAGCATTCATAGTCTTGGCAGGAGGGATCCATCCAATCGCGCTAAAAATATCCTTTTGGAACAGATTTTGGCTGTAGAATGCAATGTCAAGCAAGAACCAAGTGCTTGTTGTTCCAAGCAAATGAAGCCCGTGGCGATGCATAAACTCCTTAGAGAACAACTTAAATGCACTAACCGACTCCTCCATCTTCTGTGGTTCTGCTTCAATGTCAACCTGCAGAACCCTTGACATGTCTGATGCAGCCTGTTTCGCATTCTTGGCAACAAGAGCGGTGTAACGGGCGGTTTCAGGCATCTTCATCCGCCAGTAGTAAGTCATTGCAGCTGGGATTGCTCCAACCATGACAATAATTCTCCAAAGATAGTCTGCTTGTGGAACAGTGGATTTAACTGGATCGACCTCATATGCTGGAGCATCAAACTTGGCCTCAAACGCAGCTGAAGAAATAATAGCAAATATACCACCGGCTAAAATTCCAAAGCCCTGCATGGCAAAGACTGCAGCAATGAAGGCACCTCGAGTTTTCTTGTTAGCATATTCAGACATGATAGTGGCAGAAAGAGGGTAGTCACCGCCGATGCCAAACCCGAGCCAGAATCGAAAGAAGCAAAGAGTTGTCATCACGGATTTCGGGTTCTGCCCGAAGGAGAGGCCTGAAGCAACGGAGCAGATGACCATGAGCATAAGAGTCATGCCATAGACTTTCTTTCTTCCCATCTTGTCACCAAGCCAACCAAAGAAGAGCTGGCCTGCTAGTGTTCCACAAAATGCCACACCATTCACAGCAGCTGATACATTGGGAGGCAAAATGCCAGGTTTCTCTGCATTTTCAACATGGTAGTATATGCGGCCCAGCAATTTGGTTACCAGAGATATGCAGAAGAGATCATATGCATCTGTGAAGAAGCCCATTCCAGCAATAATAATTGCAGTGAAATGATACCATTGTGTTTTGGCTACATCAAGTGCATTCAGCACCTGTAATTGCTCTCTGGCCATGGCTAGCTGCTAGCTTCTACAAGTTTACAATTCTCCGCTATCTCTTATCTATCTGCAGAATTTTGAATATCAGTGAGAATATGAAAAACCAGTCAATCTTGAACCACAGAATTTTAAAAGAGAACAAACAGAGGAAAAGTCAACAAATTGCTAAATAAATATCAAGGGGGCAAGAAAATTTGACTCCAACTCTTGACAGGACATGTATGACTATTAGACTGCAAGGCCATTGATTTTCCACCATATTTGGTCATCTATTGAAATTTAATAGCCTCACCTACGATTCCAGGACCACCAGTTTCAATCCATGAGGGTATTTTTGTCAACCCAAATTAACAGTAGGTCCAACTAATCAAACCTTTTGGTTTTCAGACTGACTTTTAGACTTCAGTAAGTTGTATTCAAAAGATTTATTGTCTGAAAAGAAGACTGAGACTGCAGATTATTATAACTAAATCATACACCTTGAAGAATTTTTATTTGGCAGCCGAAGAAATTTAAAATATAAAACATAATCTTCTGGAAACTGAAAAGGCAAAACCTCCACGGCCACAGGAAAAGTAGAAGAACAAGACATACAATGAACGCTGCCTCTTTCTGTGTCTGAAGTGAAGTGTGAACAAGGAAGATCACATGCAAACTACCCCACACAAGCAGACAAAACAGATACACGTGAGTGAACTGAGGATTCGTTAGACCAAACCCATAATTATTATTTAAATCAATTAAAATATGCACCAGAAAAACAAAATTATCAGATTAAATTTTCAACCTTTTACCCTGGCAATTAAATTCCCGGGGTTGTTGAACCAGATTTCTTAGGCTTAAAATTCAGGGATCATTACAGGATGGAAATTATAAATGGGATTTATTAGAAAATTTGAACCGCTGAAAATCATAAATAATACTATAAATTCAAAGGGGGCAGCCAATGCCATGTCCCAAACATGGCAACCCAGATCCGAAAGAAATGAAAAGGAAGGAAATTTAGAGTGAAGATCAGAGTTAAAGTCAGATACGAAAGAACCCATGTAAAAAAAAGCTATGGCTTGTTTTTATTCCCACTGACAAAAAAAAAACAAAAACAAAAACAAAACAAAAGAAACCCACTTTACAAATTACACTTTTCACTTTGCTCTTGCAATTTGCATGCATGAAAAGTTGTCATCTTTTGTGAGTGTTCTGTGCATGGAGATGGGCTTAATTACAAGAGCAAGATTAATTAATAATGAAAGACAAGATTAAGCATAACACAAAGATGTTTAGCAACTAACCTTTTGGGTTTTGCTGCCTTTGGAGAGAGCAAAATAGAGTGTGGGGGGCAGCAGATGAAATGGTGAGAAGTGGCTGTGAAATAAGGAAGAGAATGGATATGTTTATTTATAGGCAACGGCAGCACTCTGTTTACGCAAATGAGTCCAGAACGGAGAATTTGTACCGGCATATTCCCTTGGCTCTTTAGTCAACCATAACTCTCTGGAGTCTGACCCTCCCCTTTACGACACCGCTTTGCATCTAGGTTGTCCACACGTGTCCTACATCTATGTTATTATTGGTTCCCATTAGGTTATTATTATTATTTTATATTCTTTTTTCTGTGTCTGGTTGGGAATTACGGCGTGTCAAAGGGTGTGATTGATTTCTAACCGTTGATGCATATAGTCTGATTATAAGACTTGTATGACTTGACGACGAAGGAACGCTCGAAATCGTGTCTAAGTATGTAGTATTCGAACCCAAAAGCCGTGTCATCTTGTACCTTTCATGAACAAACCCACACTCTTTGGATTGTAATAAATTTGTCAATGACTTCTTGGTGTGAAATGAATCGGTTGTTGAGACTTAACACCATTGTCATTTTACGAGTCCCCCATGCCATATGGATCCAATTGAAATGTTTCATGGAAATTTTCCTCCATACCATATATGGATCCATTAATCAGTTATTGAGACTTGACACTATTGTCGTTTATTTATAATACTTTTCTTTCGTAGTTTGAAATTTATAGTATTCTTTTTTAATTTGTGTTCATTTAATGTGGCACGCCGTTTATTTAGATTGAAAACAATATAAACAAATAAAAATACAAATTAATAATAAGATAAAAAGGTCAAATAGACTTTTATGGAGGAAGTGATGTGGTTGTGAGGTCGTGTTTGGGTGTTAATAAAGCCAAAACACCAATGAATTGGTAAAGAGAGGGGAAGTTTCTCACCACATCACATGTGATGTGAGGAGTCAATATTGGTCCCATAATTGTGAAATCTTGGTATTTTTTTAAAGAAATTCAATGGCTATAGATTAGAGAAAACAAGACCTCTAACTTTCCTATCAAAACTAACCTCTCTAATTGTCTCCTCCCTATGTCAGAATCCATATTTCAACGTCTCCTTATTTCATACAAAACGGCAAATCTTCCCTTAAACTTTTTGAAATGTTGAATTTTTTATTTTTTATTTGGGTGTGCCAGTTTCAATCATGGTTATCCTAGTATTGGGATAAGATATTTATGTTCATGGAAAACCCTCCTCAAATATCGTTTTATTTTTTATTTTTCTTCAAAAGATCTTTTGGTTTTTTTTTTTTAGTGTGATGGATAATTTGAACTACAAGGAAGGGGTTTCTCACACACACATACAACTAAGATGTTATGAGGGTTCGAACTTGAAACTTCTGGTATGCAAATCAATGATCTTTTTCTCTAGTCTGTAAGAAAAAACCCATGTATTTCTCAATAAATTGACTAAGTTGTTCTTTATTTTGGCATTTTTAGTGGGTACGTATGGGTTCCTATTTTCTCCAACATCTTTTTCAATGTCAACTTCTGTGAGCTCCTTATATGTTTCTACTTGTTTGTATCACATGAGAAATAGAATATGAACTTCGGTATGGCAAACTAATTCTACTTTGCTGGCTGCCCCTACATATGTATATGAGATATGCTTTGAAAACTGGCCTTGAACTGTGTAATTCGTTGAGTGCTTTGATTAGCTTTTCCATCTTTGTGAGATTCATTTGATGTTGTCCATTGACTTTCAATTCTTCAATCCAATACATGTGGGCACTTTAGCAGTATATCTGGCTTTCCTGAGTTGACTTCAAACTCACATATAATGCTCTCGTGGTCGCGCCACTCATGGATGAAGGGACCATTTTCTTCTTTTTTAATAGGGCCACGCAGGAACTCTATAAATAAACCTTTTCTCCTTTCCTTCTATTTTAGACTCACGAAAATATGAACATATATCATATTTATCTTTGATCATAAAGATAAATCTCATCCATTTAAGTAACGTGAGTTTCACCTTTAATCTATAATCTATAATTAATGTTTGAAAATTATTCACGCTCCTGTTCTAGATCACGGAACGCAAACATAACAAGATAAGAATATGACGTTCTCCTACTCTTGTCATGTGGTTTGACCTTTTGAACCCTTAAAAACTCCAAACTCGATTACCTGTCTGTCCCAATATTTTTGTTGTAATGTGTGTGTTTTCTTTTCGTTGTTTCTTATAGTGTTGATGTTCCAAATAATATAGCAAAAGTTTGGGCGGCTATCGTGAGTATTTTTGGCCCTTTGATAGTGATCATTACGTATATTATATACATGACTGTATTTTCAGTCATTTTCGTATGCTAAGCTTCGGTGTGGGAAACCACGTAGCTGCAGCAAATATGTTTCACTCTCAAAGAAGAAAAGGCCGAAATTATTCGTATGACCAAACGCGTTTGACTTATAAAGTGTGTTTAGGAAGAAAAAAAAACACATAATGAATTCATAAAACGCGTTTTGAGTTTATGTGAGCACGAATGTGACATGCTTGTTGGTGTTGTAGAATAACCTGCATGAAAAAACGAGTAATTACACAACCAAAAATTAATTCACTAATCAGAAAAATATATAAGTAATTTAAAAAAAACAGAAGAAACCAGTCATCCTTAAAACTCCACTAATCACGCGGCCAAAAATTAATTATGCTTTTTCACATGCACTACATATGTATGTGTGGAGCATTACATTATATTAAATTCTCGTAGAGCTTAGAGGGCAAGGCAATAATACAGGACGTTAGTGACAGAATTAATAAACAAAGATGAGATGAGGCTGTAATCATCTTTTTTTTACAATTAAAATATCAGAATATGAGGCTGATCTAAACTCTAAAGTCAAAGCAAATATTAAATTTTCCTTAATTTTATATGTTGCTTTGATGTCACCCAAAAATAATTTTTGATTTATGGTATAGACGCTCATAATATATCTGTGGACGAAACTTAAAATCAAATTCTATCCAAACTAGTAAAGAAGCGGTGATCTTATGTTTTGGAGACCTTATGCAAACATCTTAAATGAGACATTCTACTCTATATGTATATTTATGTGATTCTTTTTTTTTTTTTTCCGGTAAGTTAAAAAAATATTATATGAACTCAAATTCATAATCATAACATAAAAGAAACAATCAAAGTGTAATGTACACAACAACATTATAAAATGCATCAAAACATCACTTAAATATCACTCGTCTTGCATTTTTCGATTCAAAAGTATCAATTAACTTTACATAATCAAGTTTTTCTACCATGTATTTTTCAATTTCCTAATTGATTCAACTAGGTTAATTGATTTACGCTATAAGTTTAAAATATAATAGAGTCTTTATTGAATTTCCTCTTTTTAATTCTGATGGAGAAAATCTCCTTTGTTTTGCTAACACAAATGATCTCATAACTACTGATCACGTAATCAACATGTGATGAATCAGACGTGAGAGAGTTAACGAAGATTATTTTTTTGGTCCCTTTCATGAGATTTTAAAATCTAACGGTCAGCCCAAGCACGTCGTTTAACTGATCTTCTTTGGGCTTAATTTAGCAAAACAAAATAAGAACAGAAAAAAGAAAATACTATATACATCCCGGCCGAAAGGGATTTATTCATTATTCAAAGTTTTCAAGGTGCAAGGTGATGGCAGCATTTAGAGAATGAGAATACTCTTTTGCTTCTACTTTTTCTTTTGATGAAACCAATAATTATATGATCGAGTCGCAGCGTCTCGAAATGAAAATTGAAAAGTATAAGTTACTTGACCATATAATAATATTGTTAACTTTATCTTTTCATAATTTCTTTGGCCGTTAAACAAGACATTAATCTATCTAAAAAGATAAATTAGCGATTGCAAATTGTTCATCAAGATGGTCTCAAAGACAACTCGAAAGGACAGCCTAGTGGTATAATCAGAGGCCAAAGTTCCTTTCCACATTGCAATCAGCAGCATCTATACCTATTTTAAACCTCGTTTGTAAGTTGTGAGACCATCATTATATTCCTAACTTTGAAAAACTAACCTTAGTTGGTTGGTATAATTTTGGTGTGACCTATTAATGGAGTATAAAATTGCAGACGTACGTGTTAGGGTTGTTGGCCAGGACAGTTAGGGCATGTTTGGTTTTGGAATGTTTGACAAAAAAGTTTAGAAGCGCTTCCTGAAGAAGCACTTGAATTTTTTTATGAAAATTCAAAGATTTTTATAATAAAAGCACTTATGGATAGAAGTACTTTCTAGAGAAATAATCTCAAACGAGCCTTAGCACTTAAGTTCAAATATCATTTTTCCGTAAATTAGATTAATTTAGACTCTAGTCAATATTTAAACAAGAATATAAATTGTTAAATTGGTAAAATACATAAAATAAATAAAATAAAAAGGAAGATTAATTATTACTTTCATGTGATTATTGTTGTGAGTGCTACCCTTTGATTTCTTATGACTTTTACCTTCCCCACTAAGATGTTTGCATCCATGTGCTGTGCTTATTAAACAATTCTGGTATATGTCCGTGGAAGTCATTCTTGAGGGCTATGGTTTAAAGTAGAGCCTTCCAGCTTCAGCTACATCTTTCTTATCATTCATTCTTCAACTTCCACTTGATTCAAAAACCCTACACACAGTGAAAAAGTTTCCCACTTTCACCTTAAAAAATTCCATGTGCTGATATTGGAGGTGGGACATTTTTGGAAGTTTAATTCCAGAGGTTTTAGTGGGAAACATAATGAAAAAAGTAAGCCCAACATGTTGTCACACCAAACGATATTGCAATGCAAATAGCATCCGTCCACCCCTGTTTCCTCCGTTGAGATTTTACAGGCACTTGAAATTTCTTGTGGTTCCTGGAAAGTACCGGAGTAATGGTACAATGGATTGTGCTTGGTTTATGTATATTCAAACTGGGTTGGCTAGCTAATGCATTATATTCTGCTACTTTGAGAAAACACAATTATACATGCTCCAAAAGCTGTAAAATGTCACCTGTAAACCCCACTAATTGTTGTCTATTCAACTATCTAAATCATTAGATACGTGCAATTCAATTTGATAACCTCTATTTGAGGAGTTCAAAGATCTAGCTGCACGGCTGATGCTAGCATATTTTTAATCAAAAATACTGTAGTTATTAACTATAATTGATAAGAAGAGAGGAAAAAAAGAGTTACGATATACTTTGGTAAAATAAGAAATATAAATATAATGTTGTGTGTGAAGAATCTCACTCCACAGATTTAGTGGGGGTAGTTGAAATTTCATGTGGTCTCTGTAGCTAAAGGAACCATCCTAATCCTGTACAATTAGATATTTTTGTCTCGAGAGAAAAGGCCTAATTTTTCTCAATGTGACATATAATACCAAGATTGATCGTTGATGCATATGATAAAACAGTTTTGAACTATTAACTAGGGTTGGGCATTCAGACCGATAACCCGGCCATACCGTCCAAACAAAATCAATGATTTGGGTTGGTTTAGTTTTTTTATTTTTTTATTTTTTTGGTCATCGGTTTGAATACAAACTAAACTGAAATATATGGTTTGGTGTATGGTTTGTAATTTTCAAAATCACAGTTTAACCAAACCAAACCGATGATATTAAAAAATATTATATTATTATAAGAAATATATATATATATATATATATATACCTAACTGAATTTTTTTTTAAACCCCCAACACACGCATGCATCTTGTCTTCTATCTTTTTTTTAATTCTTTTTTCTTTTTCTTCTCTCTCCATCTCTTCGTCTGTCTTGTCTCCATCAGTCCCTCTCTCTTGAATTTTTTTTTTTCTCCTTCTTCTTACATCTGTCTTCACCTCTTTTTTTTTCTTTTTTTTTTCTTCTTCTTCTTCTCTCTCTCTCTCTCTCTCTCTCTCTCTCTCTTTAAGAAAGCCAAAAAATCCAAACCGAACTTAACCAACCCACCAAGTTCGGTTAACCGAAGTGATCGGCTTTCATCAATTATGGTTTGGTTTCGATTTCCAAAATAGCCAAACCGAGGCCTATGGATCGGTGTCCAAGTTGAGTCCAAAATCAAACCAACCCAGACTGAGCCCACCACTACTATTAACTGTTGTTGAATGGCACAAGGGGCAAATTAATAGGAAGCACCACCAAACTAACAAACGTATGTGGATTTTTTGTTGCAATTTGTACATTAGCACGTCGGTGGAAAGGAGTAGACTCGGTAATAGAAGTAAGCTGCCCCCTCTCTTGAGCTTGGAAGTTCAGATGTTTCTTTGAAAAAATATTCGGTAACGGGGAGTTGAACTCGGATTATTATTTGTGAATTGTGAATTCTATTGCTTGCTAGAGAAGGAAAAAGCTAATATAAAAAAGTTTTTATGCTCCTAATTTTTAAGTGGATGTTTTTTTTTTTTTTAACGAAGAGAGATGGGCTTTTTTTTTTTTTTTTTTTAAATTTACAATAAGAGAGATGGGCTTTAGTTACATGGTTTAGGGTCCAAACTCAAAATCCTAATTCTGCAAGTGAAATTAAGGGTTTAGGTTTGTTTACTCTATTCGTAACAGGGATTTATATAATCAAGTAGGTGACCCACGTGCCGCAGATCCGCCCCTTTTTTGTCCTTTAGCTCTAAAGTGGGGTATCCTGTGTAGCGCGCCTTACGCTTTTATTTTGAACTTGGCAAGTCCAAGGGTTGATGAAGCTGACCGTTGAGATCCAACGGATAGATTCGAATCCGATTTATCTTTTCATTTTTTTCAAATTGAATCCTATGGTTAAAAAAATATTACACATGTATTTAAATCCCAGTGGTTAAAATGATTAAATAAAATATTATAAACCATGTCATCCCAAATTTTATAAATACACATTTATTTGTTAAATAATCCACATAAGAATAATTTTCAAAATGTTGTTATCCAGATTGTCTAGAAACAAAAAATTGCAAATGATTTCTGGTGTTCATGGTTAGTAAAGTAGGGGACTGCATATGAACAAATTCCTTGTGTGTATTATCAGGCTAAATTTAAAATAAAAGAAATAGGCAGGAAGTTTTGGCCATTATATGGTATTATGTTATTTATTTAAAGGTTTCTAATGCATAGTGTTTGAATTCACTGGTATATGAAAAATATGTGAATTTTATTTGTATTATTCAATATTTTGTAAAGAAAACGTAAAGAATATATAAGTACATACATAATAATAATAATTAGGCTAAGTGAAGAGTTTGATTCTCTTAATAAAAATAGCGACTTAAACAATAATATTGATATATAGAGAGATTAGTTAATGTAATTAAGTTCATTTAGCAATATAATAATTAATTATTATTATTAGGGTATACTAGTGATTTGTCTCATGAATTTGTATCTAACTTTCAATTAGCCACCTACCCTTTTTTTTAAAGAAAATTAAGGAACCGAACTATTTTTTTTTGCCAATGTGCCTCTCGACATCAAAATCTGGCACTTCCCATCCATTCTGCCGTGAAGTTGGAGGTTAATTTTGTCATTTCGCGTCTCCACTAAACTGAACCCATGCTTCAGCTATTAGTTCCTTCATTTTGACTCATTTTTTCCCCAAATAAATTTCCTTCCATTTTTCCTACCTCCATTTTTGTACCCTAAACCAAAAGGGGATCTAGGGTTTAGGAAAAAACCCAATATTACGAGATAAGGAGGTCATAGGTCATAGAGGTGGAATTCACAATGTGAATAAGGTAGTTCATGGATGGTGCATTCAGTCGTTTGCTACTGTAGGAAGACTGCGAAAATCCAAACATCTTGGACTGCTGCACATCCAGGAAGGAGGTTTTACATCTGTGGGAGGTTAAGTTTGTAATTGAAATTTGGTTTGCAGATTTGAAATTTGGGTTGCCGATTAGAAAATTTGGACTGATGCAAAACTTTTTTTCTTCTATTTTTTATGTATCAATTTGTTGTGACAAATGTACAGAATAGATGTAGATTTTGGGAATGGGGTGACCCACAAATGTGTGAGAGGTCAAAGCAAATTATACTTGGGCTGCTACGGAAAATAAACATGATGGAAGATGCAAAAAAGTCTTGGCCAGAGAAGTTGGAAAAAAAAAAACCCTTGGTTTTGTGTGTCTTGTTTATTGTTTGTGATAGTTTTGTGGTTGGTGTATGAGAAAGGCAAAGACAATGAAGGATATTTGAAGTTACCTACGTAAGATGAACTAGAAATAAAGGGGAGTGGGAAAGGCAAAGACAATGAATGAAATGTCGTGTATTAGTTGTGTGGCAGAGGTGTAATACTTGGACTATTGGTCTTTTTGTTGGTTCATGTAATGGCATGTATCAGTTGTGTTTTGACATTTTTGTTTCCAATTGGCCAAAATGTCATATAAGCAAGCAAGTGAACATATGTGTTGCAACACTATCCAACCAAAACATATCCATTCCAGGCAAAGATATCCATTACAAAATATTTATTCCAACACTAATCCAAGCAAAACATATGTGTTTTAACAGTAATCCAACCAAAACATTTGTGTTCCAATACTAATCCATTCAAATCAGTATGAGAATCCTAATACCATATCAGCTACAAATTCATCAAACTCAAATGTTCCAAAGCATATCCATTACAATACAAAATAAGTAGTCCTAATGTTTTGGTGTTCCAAAAAACCAAAATCAGCTCGATGACCACATATGACCAAAATCAGTAAATCTCAACTACAGTCTCCATGACCTTGCTTTTTTTGGTAGGGTATATTTTTTGAGTTTGGTTGAGAAGCATGCCCAATTTGATTTCCTTGTAAGGTAGCGCCAGTTTGAGCAAGAACATTACCTTGGCCAACTGGCCTAACCCACATTTACACTTCGCCTAACTTTGTGAGTGTTTGTTGTGGCGTTTCACTGGTTGTTCTTCGGTTGCCCATCACTACTGAGCTTGTTGCATGTTAGGTGGGCTTTGCAGTTTGGCTTATATTTGATGTGACAACTTTGTGTACATATCTTGAAATTCTCGTTTTCTCTACTTGTTGTAAAGAGAGAAGCAACACATGTTAATGACAAGGTATTGAGCATGGTAGGTTACTTAAGCCACAACCCAATCGAGGAAATCCACAAGATTTTGATGGAGGGGTGAGGAAATATAGAAAATCATCAATAACCCCTTGTTTAGTGTTGCAAAATTAGGATTAGCATGAGGCTTAGCCGACCCTCAATTTTTGGGGTTGGGCTCGGGTCGGGCCTTATTGACCTTTCTTATTTTTCGTCCGAGCTGATATGAGGTTTCGAATGTTAAAGCCCGAGCCCTCTTATTAGGCTAGCCCGGGCTCCCACAAGCCTTATTTGTTATAGTTTGGGAATGGATTTTCAGTTGTATTTCTTATTGCTAAATCACTATTATTGATTATGCTCTGTTATTAGTTGTTGTTGTAAGGATTTCTTATAGCAGTCCGATCAAATACAAAGTTATTATCGAATTATTGGATTGTACCTCTCATTATAACCCCTAAACCCTGAATTATTGCATTTGAGAGCTCTTGTTTTACAGCATCTGTTTGAGGCATTTAAGAGAGTAAGAATTGTTGAATTCATTTGAGAGAGTAAGAAGTGACCAAGTGTAGAGATTAGTTTTCATTTTTTTTTTCAGATTGTTGGACAATGGAGATTGTTGAAGAAGTTTTGGATATGAGTGAAGAATCTGTGCCTATTACTGTAGATGTAGAGAATCTTTCTGAGGAAGCCCCTGTCAAGTTCATGGAGGTCAGAGGAAATATTGAAAGCCATCACCAACCTCCAACACCATCTGCTGTTGTTGGCAACAGAGAAGAAAATGCAAGTTTTGCAAGCAAATTTGTGAGCAAATTGACAAAATTCTTAAAACACAAGGGTTGGGTGAAGGAAAGTCAGGGCACGTTGTTGCTTCTCTCTTCCGCGATAGCCATATTTTGTTTTCAAAACCTTATTAACCCACAAGGAGGTCTTCGGCAACAAACTACAACAAAAGCTGATGATGGAGGCTGCTCCACAGAAAGAGCATGTTTTGCTAGAACCGCATTGCTTGGCAATTCCTGCTGGTCAAGCCATATCTACTCATACTTTGGCATATTTAACATGATATATTTTTGCACTTGTCAAACTATTAATCTTCTGATTTGCAGTGGATTCCCTACAAAGCATCGCATATTCATGTTCATCCTATTAATGCTTACGTGTGCTTGTCTCGTATTGGTGTCAATCATGTTTAACAACGATAATCTAAAATACTCTAATGTACAGGGGGAGGGGATTCAAATTCGAATGCAAGAGAACAAGCACATTTCCTTGGCCAACTAGCCTAACCCACATTTACACTCTACCTAATTTTGTGAAAATTTGTTGTGGCATTTCACTGGTTGTTCTTCGGTTGTCCATCACTACTGAGCTTGTTGCATGTTAGGTGGGCTTTGCAGTTTGTCTTATATTTGATGTTACAACTTTGTGTACATATCCTGAAATTCTCGCTTTCACTACTTGTTATAAAGAGAGAAGCGACTCATGCCAATGACAAGGTATTGAGCATGGTAGGTTACTTAAGCCACAACCCAATCGAGGAAATCCACAAGATTTTGATAAAGGGGTAAGGAAATATAGAAAATCATCAATAACCCATCAACTGGTGTTGCAAAATTAGGGTTAGCATCAAGCATAGCCGACCTTAAATTTTTGGGGTTGGGCTCGGGTCAGGCCTTGTTGGCCTTTCTTATTTTTCGTCCGAGCTGATATGAGGTTTCGAATGTTAAAGCCCGAGCCCTCTTATTGGGCCAGCCCGAGCTCCCACGAGCCTTATTTGTTATAGTTTGGGAATGGATTTTCGGTTGTATTTCTTATTGCTAAATCACTATTATTGATTATGCTCTGTTGTTAGTTGTTGTTGTAAGGATTTCTTATAACGGTCCGATCAAATACAAAATTATTATTGAATTATTGGATTGTACCCCTCATTATAACCCCTCAACATAGCCCTCATAATACATAAAGCATTGAATTGTCATAGAGTCCTAATCCCTCTATCCTCTACAATTGGCAAAAATACCTTTGTGTTGCGTTATTTTTGTCATGTGAAGATGTTAAGTGGTAAAATAGCCTAAATTAACAAATGACATATTTTCAAATTAATTGACAATTTTAACAGATGCCCTCTTTTTACTGGATTATTTTGTTTGCTTGGCCAAGATGAGTTGTTTTTTTTCCAAGGGTTAATAATATATGGCTTTCGGTTACTTTTCCTTTTTTTTTTCTTTTTATATCAACGATAATATAAAATACTCTAATATATGGGGAGGAGATTTAAAATCGAATACAAAAGAACAAGTACATTACCTTGGCCAACTAACCTAAACACATTTGCACTCTTCCTAATTTTGTGAGTATTTGTTATAGCCGTTGTTCTTCGGCTATCCGTCACTATTGAGCTCGTTGCCTGTTAGGTGGGCTTTGCACCTGTTTTTCCCCTTTGTTTTCTAGTGTTGTGGGGTCGTGGCCCCATGTTTGGTTGTGAGGGTTTGGCCCATTATTTGCAAGCCCTTTTTTGGCTACATATCTTCAGTCGGATACCAAAAGTGGAACCAGTTCAGGCGGAAACGGATATGCTCTCTCAGCTCCCTCAATAAGTTGAAGAAAAAAACCAGAGAGACAGAATAAAATAGTGGGAGTGGTTCATGACATCATTGACATGCCCATCTCTTTCCCAAGGCAAAGCATCAAAACTAGGAAACAAAAGTTGTTCAATGTTGGAGGATAACAATCAAACAACTGAGTTAGGTTCATTTAATATTCTTGACTTATTGTTCTGCTGCTGTCACAAACCGAACGAATTCTTGACAATGGAGGCATAAACAAATTCATATACAACCTATAGTGGATAAACAATACGTCAATCTTGTGTCACATAAATACAAATTAATTGGTGATAATTACAAATGAAAATCAAGATTAAGCTGCCAGCTTTGACTCTAATTACATTGGTAAAGTAAAGTTTCAGATTCTAGGGGCCAGTAGATATGCAGATCATTCATGTCTTTGCTTCCTCATCCATTAACATATAGAGGCCACTAGTTGTTTTATAATATATAGGTTTCCGTGTAATCTTTTAGACTTCAATAATTGAGAAAGAAGAAGATATTTGATCCAAAGGTGTACATTCCATCTTTTTCAACTTTACAAAGAGGAGGAAATTATAATTAATACAATTTACAAGGCCCTAGATCTAAAGCCTGCACCAAGACAGCTTCAAAGATTAACAACAATCTTTGATCCAAGGTCAAGGTAAGAGGAAAAAAGAAGAAGGTCAAACTTAAAAAAGGAAAGAACTCAGTAATTAATTAAACTAAATTCGAAAGATTAAAAAAAGAAGAAAGCACGAGGCTACCGCTTGTATTAAAAAAAATACAAGATATCCGAATAAAAGGTGAAATATTACTAATAGCTTTGTTCCAAAAGTTCCTCCAAATACTCGACACCCAAATCCTCAAAAACCATCACATTATTTTGTGGCGAAACCTCCTTTACTCTTTGCTCTGTACATTGTTGGCTGATAATGGCTTTGCTCTTTTTAGACATTGACTTTCTTCTCATGGAGTGCTTCCTCTTGAGGGCAACCACAGGGGAGCACCCCTCATCATGCTTATATTTGATGTCTTGAAGAGACTCTTGGACAACTTGTGCTGGAAAATTAAGCACAGCCAAAGAGCCCCTCAGGGCAAATGCAGCTTGGTCATAAGCCAAAGCAGCTGCCTCAGCACTATCAAATGTGCCAAGCCAAACCCTAATCCCATGCCTTGTCGAGTCTCTAATTTCTGCTGCATATTTTCCCCAAGGCCTCCTCCTCACCCCTCTGTAGGACTTTTCCGTTGTGGGTTTCTCTTCAAAAGCTTGATGATGGGCAATATTGGAAGTGACCTCCTCTTCTTTAACAACTTTATTGAAGCAATTGGCCTGGTCATCATGAGATGAAAATGTCTCTTTTGCCCCTTTGGCCACAGCATCATAGAGCAGCATCTCCTCAGAGTCATTCATGTCAAATGGTAAAAAACTCATCATCTCATTGGGGTTGTTGAAAGGAAGCAAGAGTGCTTCCTCATCTTCCCATGAGAAAGAGTCCAGTGAGCCAAAAGAAGACTCTGGTGAGAAATCTGAGGCACTAGAAAATTGGAAGAAATTAGCAGATTCCATCTCCATGTGGGTTGGGTTTTGGTTTTTTGGGGTTTGGTATTTTCTTGGTACCAAAAAAGTGGCCGTGCCCTTTATATACTAGAAGAAAAAAAGGAGGGCGTTTGAACTTTGAACAAAAAGCCAAAAAGAATTACAAAGGGCAAATCTTAGAATAACATAAAATGGATTTAAAAAAAGCAGCTGAAAGCTACGATTTGTGGTGAGGGAGGATGTTTTTAGAATTGCAGTACCAAAATCTAGTGCAGGTTAATTGTTCTTTCTATATTGAAAGGACCCGTATATTTACGCACGTGGGTCAAATAAGGCACGGCGGCGGGATTTGACCAAAATTACATATTACATAATTACTTTAATATAAGATTGTGTTGCCGTGGCATCATGGCAATCTACTTTGATTCGCAATTGGGGTCGGTTGGCATAACGAATTGAATAAACAGTTCGTAGGAATCTTTTGTTGTGAGCTAGTGCACTGTGCACCTGTGTAGCAGTTGGCTGACAGCCTATCAGCAAACCTAACAACGAGGCGTTAGTTGGATTGTCTCAAGTTTTTAGCTTACTTCTAATTAGTCCTGAGTTTAAGCGCTCGTAGTATTCGTGTGCGTGAGTTCTCTCCCCTTTCCTTCCCCGATCACATATTTAAAAAAATGAATAATTTGAAAGATAAAGTAAATAACTACTAGATTGTAGTTTGTGTAAGTGGGAATCAAAATATGATATATAAGATCCTTGACATCATTATTAACTGTATAAAAATCCTTAAAGATGAAACATTGATGTATTTTTCAATTGTCTGTTTTTGTCTTTTTCTCTACACTAGTGTGTTTAATTAGATTTTATGTATATATGCATATTATAATATCGTCGACATCACCGTTTACTATATAAAAAAATCTTGAAGAAGAAATATTATTGTATTTTTTCTAAAACTGTTTTGGTTTTACTTAACACTTGTTTTTATAACTCTTTATCTTTCTCTAAATAACTTCATTATTTATGGTGATTTTTATTTTTATTTTTATACAAATGATATTCTACGTTCTTTCCATCATTCTTCTCTGCACCATTTGTTATCCCTCAATCCATGTATATATTTCTCCTCCGCTTTTAATCAAAATAGATAAATCAAAACTAAAAATCAAAATCGAATTCGATACTAAACGAGCCATGACTTACCAATAAATAGCTTCAAATCCATCACTTTTGCTTTATGAAATTAAATTCGGAGTTAGCCATAAGAAAAATGAAGTTAGCACCCTCCAAAATCCTTGGCTTGCCAACATTACTCGGATTAATCTAAAAAGGTAATTTGTTCTTAATTAATTATATCATTAAACAGAAAAACAAGAAATATCTGAACTGGAAGAAAAAGTAAATCCTCTTACACATGAGATGTCATTTTTAACACCGTAGGTAATTAAAATTTGAGACCGATACTTAGCCTAAAATTAATCCAAAAGTTTAAATTTCAATTTTTTAATTTCTCAATGGCCTCTATTCAATGGCGGACTCAAGAATTTTTCTAGAGACTGGTTTTTTTTTTTGGGGAGATCTTTTATAACCAGGATTTTTGGGCTAATATTATATGGTAGGATTATATATTTTTTATATAAAATATGGTAGGATTTCTATGGGTAGAAGAAAATAAAATCTGATTTGTGTGGCTAGGATAGGCCGAATTCTAAAAGATAAGTGGGCTAATATTTAATTGTAGTGGATATTGTTGTACAATAAAGACTAAAGTACAAAACTAGCACTGAGCCCCTTCGTAGATCCGCCCTTACCTCTGTTTTTGTTATATGTGCACTGTTCTTCTCCACAATGTCCAAATATATATATAGCAGATGAGGTAGACAGTCACATCAATTAAAATTAATTTAATATTTTCCCTTTTTTTATGATTTATTAACACTTTTTAATTGATGTGAACGTACACCTCATCTGCCACATAAAATAATATGAAAATGTGATATACAAATGCGATAAGAGTAAAAAAATGTAGAAGTTCCTAGGATTATTGCATTAGTCACGCATGAAGGTTGGCTCAACATATCTGGACTTGGTCAATTGAATTTTGACTAAAGTTGCTTATAAATATATGTTTGCCATTTTCCCAAGCAATGATTTGTTGGGATATGCATGGACATTTTTTTTAGATTGCATTTCTATTTGTTTAATAATTTGAACAACCACTCCTTTTAGTCCTTTGCACCACAAAAGGTGGTTAAATCTAACTTCTGTTTTAGCTTCCCTTTGCTAGAGAGTAGTGCCGGTCCTTGAAATCTAATACAAAAAAAGAGTTTGAATGTCCGTGAAACATCTATTTTTTTCTTTTTATAGAAATGGAATTCATTCATAAAATCAAAGTAGCGTACATAAAACGACACGAAATAATGGCCTCTTAAAACCTTCTTGAAGGATGAATATCGGGGTAGAAAATAGTACCAAACATGTCATTAACTAACAAGAGAGTCTGAAACAGTCACGCATGACCAATGCTAGAACAAGATAAAATAAAACATCAAATTGACAAATAGACCTTCAACGCAAAGACCTCTATAATTGTCAATAGAATCCGGTTCAATAGAAAAAAAGATTGACTTGCAGATTAGTGATTTTAGGTTCGAACTCGAATAACACCTTGAAATAGTGTCTATGAGAAACTATCTCTTCTTATTTGTAATTTAGACTATCACTTATATTTAAAAATATATATATATAATTATCTATTTATCAAAACCTATGTTATTCCTCATTAAAATAAAAATAAACCAATGTTATTGTGAATGAAATTGGTGACAACGTTAAACTTCCATTTACTTTTGTCGCATTGGGGTTTGCAATTTTCAATGTTTTGTTTCATCCTCAACCGACCAGCTTTCTAGTTGTCACGTAATTAAATTATAAATTACATTAGATAGAAGTTAAACTAGACGAGGCCACGGTGACTATATTTCTTTATATTATCATTATCTCAAATTTTATTTTATTTTGCTAAATTATTAAATCCTATACATGTTAGGGCCTAGCCAACTTATTCATAAAATAATACCACTTGCTACCCATAAACATACAGAATCAAATGTTATGTGTCACATCCCCATTCGTACTTTTTTCACAGTCGACACATTATTTTCCCTTAATTATATATATATAATTTTAAAAAAAATAATAAAATACAAATTAAAAAGCTTTTGCAATTTCAAATATTTGGTGGTCCAAATCCAATTGTGGTTTGGGTGGTGAGCCAACTTTGCAATTTGTTGTGAGTGCACTTCAATTTGTTTTTTTTTTTTTTGGGGGCAGATGGGGGCCATCGGCCATGGAATGTCATGAGAAGTTCTGGGCTGGGTGCATGAACCAGGATCACATTCACATAATCCAAAATGCAAGCGACATGATGCACAACGTTTTTTTGGGGTAAAAAACGTGATAAGCTTATCTTTTATGAATGTTCTTTTTTAATCGTTGAAAAAGAGATATTTGATCAATAATGATAGGCTATATAAAACCTTATAGCATATAGGTTAATTAGGAAAGGATTAAGCAAAGCATATACTTCCATTTTTACCTGGGTGTATGAAATGAATCATGATTAGCCCTCGTGTCGTGTGAGTTTAATAATAAGCGAGCAAGTGCATGTACTAGTACACATCTTTATCGTCCAATTAATTATTGCTTTAATCATGGTAGCTAGCTCAGTCTTTATCCTCAAATCCTTAAGAGTAGATATTAAGTAACATAGTCATCAGAAAGATTTCACCGACGTAAAATGAGAGAAATGTTCGTGTGTGATTATAACATCGTGTCATAACATAAGTGATTAGTGTAATATACACATATTATAATATGAGTAAATTAATAATACTACGTGATTGCAATGTTAGAAACCTAAGATTGTACATGCTTATGCAGCCTTGGTGTCTCCATTGATTTAGACTCTTTGTTTTGTCCTGTGGTATTTGCGTATACTCTACATAACTCTTTTTCTGGCTTAACAAAGCAAGAGAAGTGAGAAGATAGAAAACATGAAAGCTTACACACACGAACACTTGTACAGTTGCAGATGAGAAGTGAATCTGATTAAAGTCAAATGTCTACGCAAAAATTCAAGAAGCACTTGAAAAAAAGTCAAGAGTGGAAAAAGCTAAACCATGATGTAAGAACGTCGCAAAAAGTTATTAATATTTGTTCCCTGCACCTAAGTATATTCTATGCACCATACACTTCATGGGTCTTGGCCTGAAAAGGAACCCAACTGGGTTAAATGCATTGCATACTCCCACAGTATCACAGTCTCATTGTCTCATTGTCACTCATCTGAGCTATCACATTATATTAGCTTTTAATTTAAGCACGTGCGCTTTACCAGTGATTTTGTTAATTCAGCTTTTTTCTCAAGTTGCAAGCTTCAGTACTTTCCAAGAACCTCTCTTTGTCTCTTTCTTAAATCTATCTTCAGTTTTCTAATATGGTTTTAACAGACTTCCATGTAGTCTAGTCGAGACTAGCTTCTTTTCTTCGGCCGGTGGGAAAATTTTCAATGACATATTTAATTAAGTGTCATTAAGAGATTAATTAAGGTAAGATTTGCTAATTTGTGCTATAATTATAGCTGTTTCCTGGAAGCTCACTTGAGAGAAAGAGGGCCTACTTCTGTGCATGCAGATTGCCCCAAAAGCACATTTGATTGCAACTTGCATTATAATTATGAGTTGAATGGGTGTATTCAACAAGAGGAATTCTGCAAATTTGATGACTAGCCAAAGAGGAATTCTCTAGATGGGTGACATTGATTTGAATCACTTTATATATATATTCAATTCAATTATTATTTGCAGCATTATGGGGTTAGTTGGTATGCCTTCATGCTTTTGTATGTAAAAGATATAAATTATAATGCATATGTTGACCTAATATTTCTCTTTGTTTTCTGAGCCTGAAAAACTTGAATCCGTGTCAATACTGGATTGCCGGACATGGTTTGCACTAACCACTGGTTTTATCACCTAATTGCGTTGAATTGGAACTTGGAATATTGGCTCACCTTATGTACAACTATGAATTACAAAAAAAACGTCTAGACAAACACTAAGGAAACACATAAAAAGTATGTGATTTCACTTTCTAATGGAACACTACGAACCCATTCAAAAAATAAATCAATTCAAGAAGGAGAAAAGTAACCAAAAATGAAATGATTCAGGGTTCTATGTAGTCATCTTGCATGACTCTGCTTGGGGCCGGCCTTTAAAGGCCGTGCTTTTGGTTATACATAATTAAGTCACATCAATTTGCACCCAACCATTTAGATTGAGGTGGGATGACCCTCTTAAGTGAGGAGGTTGGGTGATAAGAGTGGACTTAAGACAGTTTCTTAAGATGAAAATTTCTAATTTGGGATGCGATGCAACTTGCTTGACAATCACATAAATGATCATAAACTGATTGAAATACTTTGAATCGTGTTTAGTTTAAATAAACAAAACCTTATTTTTCAAAGCTAAGAGAACAAGGCATCTTAGAGAGTATTATC
This sequence comes from Prunus persica, assembly GCF_000346465.2. NCBI lineage: Eukaryota > Viridiplantae > Streptophyta > Magnoliopsida > Rosales > Rosaceae > Prunus > Prunus persica. Next base: position 20,246,239 of record NC_034016.1, read on the forward strand.
AGATAAATATATGCAGGAATGAATCAAAATCCGAAAAAGAAAATAATAACTTGGATTTAAGAAGAAAAAAATCATGAACTTCTAACAACGTTGTTGACAGTTGGGCTAGTAGTGCCTATTTAATTGGGCTTGCCAATGTTGCAATTACTTGTGGGCTTTTTTAGATGCAATTGGACATCTCATTTATTGGAAACCCATCTGCATCCGCATGACAAAGCAATACGTTGTCCGACCAAAACAAAAACAGCAATACGTCGTCGCATTGTCATCCCTCGTCATCACCAACGAAAATACGCAGGGAAGAAGCCACGTCGTCCATTGATGCGTTTTGTCTCTTATCAATGAAAGGAACGACATGTCGTTTTCTTCTCTTTTTCTAAAAAGGTGGGTTTAGAGACCAGACCAAGAAGGGGACATTGGAACGCACACCAACCACCAGTACCAGCCAGCCAGCCCCTTCCACAGAATTCCTCCCGGATATCAAATATGCATGCACCTCCATAATTTTTCTTTGCCAAATTATCGTGGTGGTAAACAGGGGCGGCTCGAAGGGTGTACAATGTGGTGCCATCGTACAGGACTCTTAATTTTTAAGCATTTTTAAATTTTTTATGTGTATATTACGGATATTAATATTATAGGTATTATATATATTTGAGCGAGGAAAGTAACACAAGTGTGTATTTGATTGAGTTGAAATTCATTCGCTTGATTTTAGTAGGCAAGTTGGGTTTAAGTCTATATTGTGTCATTCAGTAGTTGCGAAATAAAATTATTTTATGGTGTGAAGTAATAGAAATTTTATATATAAATATTTTCATATTAAATTGAAGACTCCCGTTTAAATTTTGCACAGAACCTCAAAATATTAGAACCCACCCTCATAAAGGATTTATAGATTTTTTTTTTGTGGTCAAAAAGGATTTATAGATTAAGTAATTAATAGCAGTTATTTATCCACCTAACGTCATGTGTCAAATACTAATAGTAAGCAGACATCTATGCATACACAGTAATATAATGCTCTAAGGCCTTTTTAATGGCCAAAGGGAGGTTTGCCTTTTCTTCTTGGTCAGAAGCTTCCTAGGCTCCTAGCCCAAAAAACATATTCCAACCCATCAACCCTCAGATTGGACCAGCTTAATTTATTAGTCCCCACCAGAGACCGCACCATGCACTATATATCTTGCATGTCACAAGCACAACCCATATTTTTGCCACCAAATTTGAATAAAGACCTGTTTCTGCTTAACATGGAAGGGAAGGGAGTGGAGAACCAGCAGAAGGAGCAGACTAAGGTAAGAGATCAAACCCGGTATCGAGGGATTCGGAGGCGACCGTGGGGCAAGTTTGCTGCTGAAATACGTGACCCTTCAAGAAATGGGGCACGCCTATGGCTAGGCACATTTGAGACAGCTGAAGAGGCAGCTAGGGCTTATGATCGAGCTGCTTTCGGCTTCCGGGGTCATTTGGCCATCCTCAACTTCCCTAATGACTACCAGTATCATAACCCATCAAGCTCTTTGATCAGCACTTCATCCTCTTCATCATCATCTCCATTTTCTGCTGCTGATATTGGAAAGAGTACTAATTTTGGCAGAGGCCAAGAAGAAGAAGAAGTTATAGAGTTTGAGTACCTGGACAACATGGTTTTGGAGGAGCTTCTTGACACAAAAGAGGATCATCATAGACAGGGGAAACCAACCCATTAGAGAAATTGACTGGTTTTGCTTGAACTTAAGGCAAAGTTGAAGTTGGTTTAGCTCTGTTTGTTTGTTTCTTTGTGAAATTCATTGTAGCCAATTGTTACTCTTGACTTATTTATCTCCACCAATCTTTTTTATCTCAGTAAAAACAAAACTTGTGAAGGTAAAAGAAGCAGGGAAATTTTACCTGATAATGATATTATTATGTGGAAACAAATCCGTACATTGGTGAGACCCAAAATAAAAATAAAAATTGAAGATGCTGGCTGTTCTTGACTTTTGGTTATGATTTCAAGCAACATAATGCCAATCATTGAGCTGCCATGACCAATTTTTTTGGCAGAAGATAACGCAGTCAACTTACTCAACAAGGCATCTATGGATCCAAGGAAACACAGTTTCTTACATTTACAGTTGCTCAAGTCATATATTTAATTTTCTATTAGTCTTAAAATATGATATAATGACAGTAACTAAGAATATAATAATTGGGTTCAGAACAAAATAAGATTATAATACTTGGGTTAATACTAAAACAGAAAGGTCACTAGATTGACAACGCATGAGCATGACAACTTTCATGGTATTTTCACATGGGATCAGTGCTTTAATATTTAACCAAAAATTCTATTCAAATGACTCGAATCCTACCCCACCGAAACAGAGAGAACATAAAATAAAATATTTGAAGCTTCGATTTGTAGAAACAGAATTCTAAAGTTGATGTTCTGTTTTTCACTAATTAAGCAAAGATTTGAGTTGTGTGATTTGTATTACACCAAGTTCTTCACTTACTCTTGCTTTTGTTGTCAAAATCAAGAAGGTCCTCTAACACACTATCATCTAAATACTCAAACTCAAAGATTTCTCTTCCTGTTTCTGTCCTGGTGGTCACATTATTATGCAATGTAGAAGAAGATGAAAAATTAGACGAAGATGAAGACGAAGAAGATGAAGAACAAGAAGAAGAACAAGAAGCAGCAGAAGTAGAATGTTCAGCTTCAGGCAAACCATATTCACTTGGAAAATTGAGAATTGCTAGAGGACCCCTCATGGAAAAAGCAGCTCTGTCATAAGCCCTTGCAGCCTCTTGTGCAGTGTTGAAAGTGCCAAGCCACAGCCGAGCTCCCTGCCGTGTCGAATCGCGTATTTCAGCTGCAAACTTCCCCCACGGCCTTATTCTCACGCCTCTGTACTTCACATCCCTCTGTCCCTCTTCTCTGGCTTTGCCTCTGCTTCGACCTCTTTCCATATGGCCTACTGAGTTAAACTATTGAAGCCTCACTCTGGGAATTTATATTGGGTTGGAAATGTGCCTAATTGGGTAGAAACAGAAGTTGACAAATCAGACTCAGATGCCCATTTGATAAAGATTGTTTATTTATTGGATACAAAGTATTATGACTGTATTGGAGATCAAGTTGATGGCTTTCAAGGAGAGGGTCAATTTTGTGTGTATCTGACATGACTTTTTCCTGTTATTTTTTCCAATTTCAAAACCTTATGAGAGTAGTGGCATCATTTGGATTTAAAACAAGGTGGGTTTGGTTAATTAAGTTGTATTATTAAAAGGAAATAAAAATTAAATATAACCTGGCAGATGCTGCAGCAGATCACAGTTTTTGTGTGCCAACGCATGAATGATTCCTCTGTTTTGGGGACCATAAGAGAGGTTGCTAACTTGGCATTGAGGTCATCGAATTACGTCTGCGTGATTCATCATCAATCTTGTTTTGCTAATCAGCTATAAAACATAGGATTAAGAAATAGATCAATATAAATATATGTCCTAGGAGGAGGTTGAATTGGGACTGGTGAGAAAGATTCTATAAGAACATGTGTTAGATTTGTTCAAAAGTGAGGTCATTTTGCTTGCGTTGGTCATAGAGGTCATGGGATGATGTCTTGTAATTTGGGGAAGTTCCTAGGTTCATTAGGGGTGAGGGTGTGGGTGAGGTCAGCTTGCTTACCCTTAAGTTTTTGCTCAGCAAGATTATATGCTGCTGTCTTTTCAGAATAATCCATTTGTTTAGAAAGTGGGCATCCAAATTAGGCACAATATGCTTCCATTTTGATGAATCTTTCTTTCCCATGTTTTCAATTTATGCAAAAATCTGCCTTGTGATTCTTTTGGTTAAACAAATTTGTGTCAATGATTAGGAGAAAGTTATACAGTTTGTGTCAATTGGCTTTCCACAATTTGTGCACTAAAATGCAGGTTTTTTTGGTGACAATTTAAGAGATTGCCTTGATGGTTTTGGCTATGTTTTGGTGATGGTGTGGTGATAGCAGCAGGAACAAACAAAACCCTTTCTGGGTTATTTTAATCGCCACACTGTTTCTTGGTCACGCCAGATTAAAATAAGAGAGAATGTGTTCCATAGGTCAAGCAATTTTAATTCTCCATAGGTTCAAGAAAAGGAAGGTGAAGTAACTAAAGCAAAGTCCAAAGCCATGGGGGCCATCAAATAGTTTTTCAATTCGAACTTTTAAGAGTGCTTAATAGTATTCTATTAACAAATTGGTTAGTTTAATTGAGCCAAAAATTAAAAATTGGTTTTGTTTATAAGGAGTGGTCCTGCTCTTAAAAAATTACACTCATTCGTAATCAAGGACGTGGTTTTACATAATGTTGGTAATGATGATGTGTGCAAAGCATCAAGAGGAAACATTTGATGAGATCATCATATGAATCACGTATTGTACAATCTGACTACGGCATACAAATGCAAATTTATGTACCCGAGATTTTGTGTTTGATTCGTCATCTGTTTCAATATTGCTTGTATAAAGGATGAAAATCCTACTAGAGAATTCATCAACAAAACAGACACATCTTTTCTTCTCTTTCTCTTTCCCTTCTCCCTTGTGTTATTTTCCATGTTTTCCAGGCAACCAAACGGCAGGGAAACGAATGGTTCCTCTGTTTTGGGGACCATAACAGTTGGTAACATGGTATTGAGGTCATCAAATTACGTCTGCCTATTGGCCATCATAATTATTCTTTTTTTTAATTGGCTATATACAACATAAGATTCTATTAGATTTGGTTCAAAAGTGAGGTCATTTGGCTTACGTTGCTCTTACATATCATAGGATGATGTCTTGTAATTCTGGATTTCCTAAGTTAATTGAGCTGAGAGGGTGAGATCATCTTGCTCACGTTTGAGTTTTTGATCTGCAAGCTTATGCTGCTGTCAGTGGCAAAAGTCCTAAGCAATCTAAGTCCCAACGTGACATAAATAAAATAATCAATATTTTGTCGATAATATCGATTTGTTACGATAATAGTGCTATTCGAAAACTTTGCTATGATCGTTGTGGCATTTAAGAGCATTTTTTTGCCCTATGTTTTCAATTCATGCTTGAAACTGCCTTGGGGTTCTATTTGTTTTCTTCTAAAGAACTTTAAGTTATGTTTAGGAGAAATTCTACACTTTATGTCCATTTGCTTTCTACACTTTGTGCTCCAAAATGCAGTTGTAGATTTTTGGTGATAGTTTTAGCTATGTTTTGGTGATGGTGTGGTCATAGCAGCAGGTGCAAACAAAAGCCTTTCTAGGTTATTTTAATCAACATTCTGCTTGTTCCATGTGGTCATCTTTTTAATTGATTTGATGTCAAGAAAAGGAGGGGGGGAAGTAATTAAAACAAAGTCCAACGCCATGGGGGGTCTTCAAATGGTTTTCAATTCTATCTTCTAGAGTGTTTAATAGTATTCTATTAACAAATGGATTAATTTAATTAAGCCAAAACCATTGATCTTGTTAAAAAAGGTTGTCCTGCTCTTAAAAATTACACTTATTCGTAATCAAGGACCTTGTTTTGCATAATGCCGGTAATGATGATGTGTGCAAAGCAGCAAAGGAAACAATTGATGAGATCACTTCATGAGCAAGGCAAGGTTTAACATATATAAATACATATGTATATATTCCAGTACATATGACATCATTGCATACATGAAAAACATCACTAAACCATGACCAGATGATCATAATGCGACTACTCAGCAAAGCAACCACACACGGAAGCAAATTATTCTTACAATACAGCAGACTAATGTTTACAATGTAAGAACTACAGGCCGGGGCACTGAAAAACGCTTCAAGCCTGCATCTAATCTGTATTTGTTACAGAGGATAGAAATTCAGAAACAAGTAGACCATACGTGAAAATACATCAATAAACAAAATTATGACTGTTTCCTTTTTCTGTCCAGATAAAAGTAGCTACGCTGAAAGCTCAAGATCGCCCAAGTGAAATGCCGGAAACCAATCTCTGGCCAGAGCACAGATGGAGAGTACAAATAACAGTGTGCACTCTGCCACAAAAGAAAATTGCTCAACCGGGTCTCGCCAGAAGTACGGATTAGAATATCAGGGTCAGGTGCAACAGCCATGTACATATGCTTTTCAATATCTGTCAATTTTACAATGTTCTCCCTTTCTTCCTTTTCATTCCCTCCAAGTTGAAGTAGACCATACCCAGCTCCACTTGCATTCATTACACTAATTTCATCTGATTTTTCTTCGCACGATTCTTGAACAGCATGCACAATCTCATCAGTGGAAGTGTAGGCAATACATATTGACAGAACTCCTCTGGAGTTGTTGGCAGTGGCCTCCATAGCCCTCTCAGCTGCCAACCTAACAGGTTCACTCAAGAGTTTTAGGTTCCCTATAAAGTGTACCTTAATTCCATACCGGTTCACTATGCTTTCTTCCTTGATTAACCCTTCAATTTTCTCCCGCATCAGGTCCATCAAGGATTTAACTTCTTCAGGGTCCCTTTTGAAATTATCAATACTAAAGGCATATATAGTCACATATCTAACTCCCAACTCATAACAATACTTGAGCATGGACATCAGAGCCAAAAACCCAACCCTATGTCCATCCCCTTCCTTCAACTTCCGCTTTTTAGCATATCTTCGATTTCCATCCATGATGAACGCAATGTGATGAGGTATTGGACGAACAGAAATGACTAGAAAAAGACATCTCCTCAAGAAACTAACTATGCTCCAAAAAATCTGGGTTGCTTTATTGCCATTGCTTTTCTCCATCCTAGAACCATGTACAACTGCTGAGTTCTGCTAAAACCTATTTGACCTGTTAATTAATAAACAAACTTTAGTTCAAACTCCTGCAGTTAAAACATGGAACCACTGAAACATCATGCCTTAAAATGTAGTTCAGCCTATTAACCTATAACCACAATCATATAAAGATTGAGTTCCAGCATAGTATGCTTAACAGCAGGTGTGGCTTTTCTACTTTTAGAATGATCTCCATTGACAGAGTTACATTTCCTTCCGTTGAAACCCAACTTAGCATTGTAAAATTTTGATCCAATGCAATAGGAACAACTATGCAAAAGATCAAGACTAAATTTCTTATGGTATCACGCATTAACATCTAAAACCAAATCCCTCAAAATTGAATAATCACTTGTCTGGCAGATATTAGTCATAAACAAAATGCATACAGTGCACACACAGCAGTTCGAAAATTACAACAAAAAAAGAAGGCAAATAGTCAAGAAACCAATGCTTGAATATTAGAAAATCACAATACTTTGGTGCTTTTTAACCGTGGTAAATTAAGATTCAGAAATAATCACACCACAATGCAAACAACACTTGAGCAGAATAAAATAAACCAAGGAATAAAGATAGTGCACAAGAGATTTATGAGGTTTGGCAAAATCCTGCCTACGTGACTACATTACTATGAGAACAATAACAGTACAAGACACACTTGAGTTAAATCAACATAACCCAAACCATAACCTGTGCGGCTCACAGTATTTCGCAAGAGTTCTTTTCTCTCAAACACCCATGTTTCAACTATTACATGCACTCATCAAATGAATCACATTCTACCCATTAATAGGCAGTTGGTTCCCGTGAAAAACAAAGCTTTTACAATTATCTTCAATTTTTCAACCACCATTTCATGCAACATGGCTTCCTCTAAAAGCCAATCCTCTAGTTAGATCTACAAGGACATAGGATGCTGCACCATTTACTACATGGTCCCAATTTTACCAATTTCAATAAACTTGGTCTCATCAAATGAATCACATACTCAATTTTTCAACCACCATTTCATGCAACATGGCTTCCTCTAAAAGCCAATCCTCTGGTTAGATCTACAAGGACATAGGATGCTGCACCATTTACTACACGGTCCCATTTTTACCAATTTCAATAAACTTGGTACTGTGAACATTGAAAAGACATTGACTGTTACCTAAATTTGTACAAGTAGAACAATACATTGAACATCTTGTTGTGTTACTTGTGTATTCTATCTCATGCATATAGTCAATTTGGCGTATAGGCTTCTATGACCAAAATGGTAAAACCAATCAGAATAAACGACCGCATTTAATATGCTTAGAGTTGTAACTACTGATTAAAAGCCGTAAACATAAAAAAAGAAAGTAAAGTTCTGAATTTGAGATAAATTGGAAATGACAGAAACCTAATAGCCTCCCTCCATTGAACCCAAGATACAAACTTTTCTGGTTGCCAGGAAGGAAGGTCCCATCTTTTAGACGAAAGTTGATTTATTTTTCCTTTTCGATTTCTCGGAGACCAAACAGAGGCTTGGAAAATCAGAGAGAGAGAGAGAGAGAGAGAGTTACCAGTTAACCAAACGCAGAGTGGGATCAAAGTAGCAGCAGGGGAGGGAAGTAGAGTAGACCAGTCCCAGTGTGAGAGCGAGAGAGTTGAAAGACAATTTGGCTCCTTCGGGCCCCCCTTTTAAGTTGGAATTTGCACACGTTTACCGACAGTTCTTCCCCGTGTTCCTTCAGTGTGGCTATTTTGCAATTTCGCAACTGAAGAAGGACCAATGAGAATAAGACAACAGACTATTGAGGCCAACTCGTGAAGATACCAAAATAGGGCAAACACACACAACAAACGACCTTGGGGTCAAACCATGAATAGCGGTAAATAGATAATGTCGCTTTTAGTCTACACATTACAGAAACAGCGAGGGTAGTTTTGGATCTCCACGTCTCATTTCCTCTGAGTTTCACGTGTGGTTTCCAGAATTTTTTTTTTTTTTTTTTCACACGTGTGTTTCTTCTTCATCTTCCTTCTTGATTTATCCGAAATTGCGGCAAGTTGACTGTGGAGCTAAGGAGTGGCTTAGGAGTAAGCTCCTGAGCTCCTAATTTCGGTGGCAGAAATGAAATCTGTTCATTTCTCGCACCTCTCACCTCCAATTCGTGCCTTCAACCCTAATAATCATACTTCTTCATCATCTTTTTCTTCTTCTTCAATCACTCTTCTCCAGCGCTGTAAATTCAGCTCTGTTTCTCTCACCTCCACTTCCAGGCCCTCCCGCTCAATCACGCTTTGCGCTACCAATTCCACCAAAGCGACGTCGTCGTCGTCGTCCCAGTTCGAATCGGCGGCAGCGGAGGGCATAAAGGAGGCTTCTTTTCAGGTTCAAATCGACGCTTCGCAAAGTCCGTGGAATGTGGAAGTCGGAAAACCTAGCGTTCCGTCTCCGTCGGTGGCCAAATTGAGCTTGAGCGACCAGGCTTTCTTCCTCTTGGCCTTCGTCGCCTGCACGGTATATAAGCCTCAGTTCGTTTTTTCTTTGCTAATATAGTTGAATATGTAATTTGTTGTGGAAATTGGGATCAATTTGGAAACTTTTTTACATAAATGAGAAATGATAAGATTTAGTTAATTATGTGCGTACACTGCTGATATGTTAATTGATTTCATTGTGCAGACTTCTGTGGCATTTACGAGCCTTGTAATTGCAGCTGTCCCGACACTATTTGTAAGTTTTCTTTAATATTTCAATCCAAAGGAAAAAAGCAATCACTGAAGTGCTTAGGAAATCAGTTGAGTTTTAGGGAGTTCCGACTTTTCCATGGCTTTTCCTTTTTTGCCAAAACCCCAAACCCTGAATCAGATTCTATTCTTTTTTTGTCTATCTTTGTACTGCTTGTTATTGGGTCTTGATATTTTTGATTTTGTTATTTGAATGAGTTTGAGTGCTATTTGGAATGGATTGTCAGAAGATTTATTGTGCAGTGCTTTGCATGGAATGGAATGTTTAAAAACTCCTGGCATGGACTCATGGCTTGAATGGTCTTGGTTTTTTGAGTCCTTGTCTTGAGTTGGGCATGAACCCAAAAGCAAATTAGAATTATAAGTCTTGATAAATGTCTTCTTTTGAGGTAGCTTTAGGTGCCCTTTTCTTTGGTTAAAAGCGGATGTTCGAGGTCTTGTCCAAATTCTTGTTCCAATGTGGCTGTTTCTGGTATGTTCTGTAGGCAATGGGGAGAGCTGCAATATCTCTTTCGAAGCTGGCGGATACAGCTCGTGAAGAACTCCCCAGTACTATGGCTGCCATTAGGCTTTCGGGCATGGAAATAAGTGATCTTACGCTGGAACTGAATGATCTAAGGTGATAATTAAATCTTTATTACCTTAGTCTCTGACCCATGTTATGTTTGACATGGTTGCTTTATAGCTTCTCTTCATAGTTAAACTCCCCTCTTTACTATGAGCTATCCATCATTTTCTAGTTTATAACCCCAAAACGAATCCATTCAATCGTTAACTGTATTGTTCCATGCATATGTGCCCACCTGCAAAAGCAATGGGGTTTCCAAGGGGGGACAAATTCAATCTTGTCTGGTTTTCTTTTTGTCCCTAAAATATTTGTTATAATCTGGTGTTTACTTCCAGAGATACACTAAACCAGGTTTGATATGAGGATTACTTCACAAGACAATTTGGTTACCACTCGTGTCTGTCAATACATTTGAATTCAATTTCTGGTTTTCTATATATGGTTCACTTCACGTAAGTTTTTTTTTTTCCTTTTCACATTTTGAATATTTATGTCATGCTTTTATTCCATTCTGCATTCAGCCAAGAGATCGCTGAGGGGGTCAGCAAATCCACTCAAACTGTTCAAGCAGCAGGAGCTGGGATTCGGCAGATTGGTACACTCGCACAGCAGCAGACTATGTGTATGTTTATCTGACCTCTGGATAGAATTCGTTTACTGCGGTTTTCCTTAATATGTCCTTTCTATTGATCTTCACTTAACTTCTCAACTGTTATTATAAATTTTTTATGATACAGCAATGATACAAGAGAGGGCGAGCCTGCCCATCATCTCTTTGCAACCAGCTGTTGTTGGAGCAGCAAAGAAGACTACTCGTGCTGTTGGCCAAGCCACCAGGATCTTCATGAATATAATATCTCCAAAGGACTCGGAAAAAGTCAATGAGGAGGACGTTGAAATTGATAGGGTGGAACTTTAAGTTTGCTGCACTTATAACCAGTAGCCATTTTTTCACGAACTTTGTGTGCATAATACTTGTACAGTTTTCAGAGCATGTGGAACGACTTAATTATTTGTTATTGGAAATGTCCCGGAGTTGGGGATAAGCAGTGAAGATAAAATTGCCTCCTTTGAAGTCCTAAGCTCCCATTGCAGCGGTGGTCCAATTGTTCGTATTGAAGTTGTCAAAGGAGTAAGAAGTTCCTAAGCTCCTATTGGAAATGTGGTCTTTTTCTAATGTAAGATTTCTATATTACCTTTCCAAAGTTATGAGGTTGACCATTAAATTTAATGTTGATAGAATCTTTGATTTATATCTTTTGAACCTTTACCTAAGTCGAGTGTCAAGGTAAGCATGTTGAAATTAGAACTACAAGGATAAATATGATATCGATTCGAAATTATAAGAACGGAAATAGAGATGTTATGGGTATCTGGTAAGATTTGCATAACTCCGTTCAGGACCAAATAAATCTTGCATCACATGTTTTTGTTTTTCAGTTTTTCTCCCCTCCCTCCCTTCAGAAGATGAACACTGTTCAGGACCAAATTAATCTTGCACCATATATCTGAAGTTAATCCCAATATTTTATTATAGTTTTCTGCAAGCAGTTGAATTGAAACTTGGAAAGAAAATAATGTAGTTGACTTGGGAGAACAAAATATGTTTGACCACAAATATTCGAAAAAGAAAAATGGCCGGTGGAGATTTTGGTTTGTTATAAGTCACTCACATGCATCAACCGGGTGATAAGAAAAGAAAGGAAATTGAAGGTGGCTTTTGTTTATGAAGAAATTAAAGTAAAGTTCAGGTAATATTAATTAATAAATAAGCAATAGTTGTATTATAAAATGATAACATAAGATAATAGCATAGGATGATAATAATGTATTACTAGAAAATGATTATAAAATTATAATTATTGTTATTATATTCTAGGATGATAATGTATGTTATTTCCTGGTTTTGCCATGTTGGATTTTTCCAATGGGCACCAGGCTTGTAATTACAGCTTCATCTACACATTGATACTTTTGAGGCATTGGTCCCCCATTCAACGAAAAGGACCCAAAAAAAATAATATTAACATTGGTTAATTAGTATGATTATGACAAGGCAAGGGTTGAAATTGACTGGCATTTTGCAAGTTCCAAGATTATATCAATGAAGAGAAGAACTTGATTCATATTTAGTAAAATAGCTGCCCAAATATGTTTATTTGACGGATCAAAACTAGAGCTGGAGAGACATGTCAAAAGCTAGTCTTGGACTTGCCAATCAAACGGCATCAATGTCGTGTTCGATTTCTACTCTTTCAATATCGCTTGTAATTCAGAAAAAAAAATATTAAAAATGCTCCTCAAACTAATTACGCTTTAATCTCCCACTTTTCGAAACTCAAAAGCAAAGAACATGACTGATATTCTTCCTAAAAGGATCGAACACAAACAATTAGGTTTATGTAGTTACTCATCGTCATAAGAATCTGTTGTTGAAATAGAGATGCAACCATACAATATCTGACGGTGTGGGAAGGTTGAAAATTGTACATACATAAATATGCATATGCAAGCTGGCAACTTAATATAAGCTTCCCCTATCGATGATGCATATATATATATAGGTTAAGGACCAAGTTAATTGAACACGAATAAATTGCTAGTATATGCTCTGTGTTGAAAATGCTAGCCACAATATATATATATATATATATATATTGAATTGCTAGATTCTAATATGCTTTGACTTTCTTAATTAACCCCCCCTCATTTTTAATCTAAATTATTGAATATGGTTCCAACTTCCCCAAAAGAAATAAAGTAGTATAACATTGCATACTGATGTGTTATGGGAAGCTTCAAAATTTATAAAGGGAATTGACTTTGCAAATGTTTTAGTTTACTTTTGTTCGATGACGTGGCAACCCGTAACTGGACGACGGGACTTTTGTGTCAAGGATTTCTGATTTGCCACTTGTCATGGAAAGTTCCTTAAGGCACTCCCTCCCCACAACAATTTCTATTTCAAAATCTTCTGTCAATGTTTTTTTACCAAAAGAATTGCAACTTGTTCTTTGTTAATGTTAACATATATTTTTCTCCGTCTCCACAACTTGTTGATGCATGTGGAATATGACAGAAGACTTCCTATAAAAGGCAAGTTGCAACCAGTTTTTTTTCCAGCATGTTTGCTTTGGAGTGAGTACATTGAAACAACCATTCTTCTGTTTCAAAGATTGACATGGAGACACTACTAGATCAGAAGCTTGTTTCAAGCTGGTTTGATGTTCAATCTGTGCCCCAAACTTATGTCCACCCACCCGAAAAACGACCTGGGAAGCTCAACGTTCCTCTATGCAACAACATCCCAGTAGTTGATCTTGGAAGCCATGATCGCCGTGACACCATTCATCGAATTTCCAAAGCTAGTGAAGAGTTCGGATTTTTCCAGGTTCAGGATCAATCACCTTCTACAGCTTTGCACTTGTTTTATCTTGTTATTTACATAAATTTTAAGTTTAGAGTTCCATTGTGATCATAAAATAGTACTACTTTCTCTCAGGTCATCAATCATGGTGTTCCCATTAAGTTAGTTGATGATACAATGAGTGTTTTCAAGGAGTTTCATGCACTGCCCCAAAAAGACAAGGCAATTGAAGGCTCCAAGGACCCAAGTAGAAGCTGCAAGCTCTACACAAGCAGTGAAAACTATGCAAATGAAGAGGTTCACTACTGGAGAGATGTCTTGACCCACCCTGGTCATCCCTTTGAACACTACATGCAGTTTTGGCCTGAAAAACCAACTCGATACCGGTATGTGGCCTGGTATGCAATCATGCAAAAAATATATGATCTTTCAAGCTTATAATTGCTTAATCTTGTTATATCTAAGCAGAGAGGTTGTTAAGGCTTATCTGGAGGAGGTAAGAAACTTGAGCTATGTGATTCTGGAGCTGCTTGCTGAAGGCTTGGGAATTGGCACTGAGTTCTTCTGTGGTGGACTTACTGAAAGTCCAGTGCTGTTGTCCAATCATTATCCACCATGCCCAGACCCTAGTTTAGCATTGGGATTAACCAAACATTGTGACCCTACCCTTATAACCATTTTACTTCAAGATGCAGATGGCCTTCAAGTTTTCAAGGATGGGAACTGGATTGGTGTTGAGCCTGTTCCTAGTGCTTTTGTGGTTAACATAGGCTATGTCTTGCAGGTACGTTTTTAAAATGTGATATGAAAATATGGTCTCTCTAGCATTATTAGAGTTAATTTACTAATTAACTTGATGATGTGGACTAATGCAGATGATCAGCAACTCGAAGTTTAAAGGCGCCGAGCATAGAGTGGTAACAAATTCAAGAGTTGCACGGACAACAATCGCGTATTTCATTCATCCATCGAATGAGAGCCTTATAGCACCTGCAAAAGCTTTATGCAATCCACCATTGTACAGGTCCATGAAGTTTAAAGAGTTCCTCAGAAACTTTAAATCCAAGGCTGCCAATGCTGAAGCTGTGTTGAAGGTTATAAGCCTCTCAAGTAGCTAGTGTGGTGATCTGCCAAGACAAATCGCCATACAAATTCTATTTCTGTACTTAAAGGTTTTATGACTAGGTTGTAATACCCCCAAAAAAAAAAAACTACTTGCATAGTTGGTATGATATTTTGCTTTAAATTATGTTCTGTAAATGAAGGATGCGATTGCATTTGTACTGGTGCACGAGTTCTTATACAAAACCAATATTAATTATTGAAAACTGCATAAAAAAATGTAAGCTGGTTTAGACACATAAGCTAAAACAAGCGAACCCTTATAAAATAAAACTGGTGCAGATGAGGACATGGGCATAATCAACCAACCAAAAGAAGAAAGATTAGATTAAAAATCTGAATTATATATGCCTGCAAGAACCAATCATCTCCTACTTAATTCCAATTAATACTCATAATCAGCATCTGCTGCTTTGTCTACTTGAATTATATAAGCCCACAAGACCAACAATCTCTGCATAACTCCAATACTTATCAGCATCCTCTGCTTTGTCTGGTTGATTGATTTGGATATATATATATATATATATATATATGAAAAATAATTATGTGGAGGTTGAGACATTCAAATCATGAGCTTTATTGGTATTGCTTGGCATATAATATATCAAGGTTTTTGACTTGGGAGGTGCAGTGTTGCACAAGTTGTGTGTAGGTTAGGGAAAGAAGAAAGCTATAGTTGACTTAAGAGTTATCACATGCAAATATGATCTATAATATAATAGATTCACCAGGACATGTGCATGTCTCAGAATTCAAAATGCCCAAATTGCCTTGAAAAGAATTTGATGAAATGGGCTTGTACCAGATGATGTTTCAGGGAGGGGACAAATTCCAAGATGATTTTTATTTGCCATGAAGAGACAGGGTCCAACAAAATAGTAGCAGGCCAACTCCGCAAATAACCTTTATAAGTCTTGCCCAATAACACATTCTTTCTGATCAATGGAGGGAGGATTTAAACTTGGAACCTCTTTCAACATCGGGAGAAGAAGAAGCACCATTAAGAACTAGTTAAGTTTAATAACACCTTAATCACTCTTATCTCTTGCAGTCTCTAATCTCTAGTCTTTAAGTCATGTCATAAAAAGATAGGTATGGGACCTACATTGTTTCCCACAAGTGTGTGAACACAAAACCAGTCCAAGACAAGAGACCAATCTTCCAAAACCTGTATGATCTTTCAATTTAAGATCTCACTGAACCCATTGATCATAATCTATATATCAGCATCTTTAGCACCATTACTCCCATGTTTCAGCCGCATACAGACCATTTGAATATGGCTCCAAAGCAGAAACACTTGTACAAATTTGATCAAGCTCTCCCACCCATCAAAAACCAGGTAAACTCAAACTATCAGCCACCCCTGCCTAGCCCAGACTCTTCTTTTCCTATATTAGCTATTGTTGTACTAAGCATCATGGCTACAGCTTTCTTGCTAGTGAGCTACTATGTTATTGTTGTCAAATTTTGCTCAAACTGGTACCAAATTGATCTGCTGTCAAGGTTTCCCATCTTTCGAGCTCGAGAAACGGAGGATCTTCTTACAGCCTTCTCTCCATCAATTTGGAACCGGGGGCTTGACGAATCAGTCATTCGCGGAATCCCAACTGTTCAATTCAAAGGAGGAGAAGTTGAAGATAGAAGTGTTTGTGGATGTGCAGTTTGTTTGAAAGAGTTTCAGGAGCAAGATACACTAAAAGTTCTTCCCAACTGCAGCCATGAGTTTCACTTAGACTGCATTGATATATGGCTTCAAAGCAATGCAAACTGCCCTCTTTGCAGAACAAGCATTTCAGGTACTATCCGGTATCCAACTGATCATGTCATAGCACCAAGCACTTCACCTCAAGACTCTGAGTTGTTTTCTCATAGCTTCATGGGTAGTGAAGAAGACTTTGTAGTAATTGAGTTGGGGGGAGAAGATGGTGTCATTTTCCACCAAGGCAGCAACAAAGAAATGATTATAGAAAGTCATAGAACAGCCTAGAAGAAGTCAATCACCAAGAAAAATGGAGAAGCTCTGAAACTTAGAACCAAGAGTGTGATAGCAGAATCAAAAGCTTTGTTTTCGATTTCGACATGCCAGAGTGTCTAGAAATGCAGTTTTTCCTGATGAGTGTGCCTGTAATTCCTTTCTTTTTTCTTCTTTTGTTGATAAATTTTGTTAGTTGGTGTTTGGTATTAAGGTGAGATGGTGGAATTGTTAACTTGCAATTGATAGTTACATAGCATAAAGTAGACGAATGTAGAGTTACTTGGGTTGATGTTAGACACAATGAGAAGCTTTGGACAATTGGGATTATTGCTTAATCCTGAAACGCTGGCATGGGTTTTGAGAATCATTGCTTTGTTACCTTCTTCTTCTTCTTCATGAATGAAAATGATTACGTTAACCTCTTCTTTTCCTTTTATACATATATAGAGTTTCAGTGAGAGAGAGAGAGAGTATAGGGACCCAGATGCTAGAGAAAAGCAGGACAAAGATTTCCCTGGAAATGATCTCTCACTTCTTTTGTCTTGAAGCCATTACATGAATGTTGGTGAGTGCTGAAGGTATTCATTATTGTGTTGAGTTTAATTATGGCATTACGTTCTCACTGTTTCATTCAGAAGGAACAACATACTGTATACATGTTCTTGTAAGGATAATAAGGGTAGCAAAAAGGCTTGTAGGATCCTTTCTTAGCTGAGCAATTAAGGACCAAGAGCATTCTTAAACAGGCTAAATTCCAAAATGCTGGCTAAAATCATCAACTTTCAGCAAAAGAAAAAGGATTATTATTTCCGTATCACTGCCAAAGATGCCAAACATTTAATTCAAAATAAAATTGATGATCCATAACAATGAAATTTATTTTAGTACACAATACTTATCTATATGAAGACATTGACATCCCCAATTCCCAAAAACAAAAGAACTAGGAATCCCTGAAAATTGTGCTGTTTACACAACTAGCTACGTAACATGACCAAAAAATTAAAACCAGCAACCAGACCCCCACCACTCGATGAAGCTACCCCATCCTTGCAATGTTCTTATGCAATGGATCAATTAATTTGAGCATCTTCTAAATTATGTCCAATCACTTCTAATTCACAGGAGATCGGCTTATGAACTCCTGGCAGATGGATGAGTTTGGGGTAAGGGCAAGGCCTTTGTAGTATGCTCATCATTTGCAAATGTGCCACGGGCTTTTTTCTTCAATTGTTCGAGAACTCGGTGTGCTTCTTTGAGTTCGTCATGAGCACTTGGTCCATGGCTTTCCCAAGCATCAACTACTTGCTGCTGGAATTGGATTGCAAGGGCATAGCTGAAAAATCCAGGAGATAAATTATGAGATATACATATATTTATCCTCAACAGTCAACATACGACAAAACATCTTTACTAAATGCATCAATCATCTCGCTTAATTTCTGCTTGATAAATAGAGACATGAAAGGATTATGCATGTGACTACAATTAAGTTGCAATACGTATTAAGTTTACTTTCTCAGAACAGGAACTACAAGAAATAGCACAGAGAACTAGTCACTCGGTGAATTATAAATCAAATTCTGCATTTCAATATCGAATGAATTAATAGATTCCAACAATAAGAGCATATGCTGGAAATGTAGCCAAAAACCAGAAAGAGCATTCATACCTTTTCATGGCATCATATGCTTTTGAAAGGTTCTGGCATGACTCAATTGAATCTGCATGATGGGGGCCAAGCGAAAAATCCATGATATCCTTCGCAACAGCAAACATCTGAGCAGCTGACTGAGGTCTGTCTAGTTCCAAATATGCTGCCCCCAAGTTATTGTATATATAGCCCACACCAAAATGCTTGGGACCAAAGCTCTCTTTCAACCTCTCAGCCGCACTCTCCAAGTAAGGCACAGCCTGTGAGACCTTTCCAGTCAACAGAAGCAACCACCCTATTCTAGCCGAAACACTCCCCTCGGAGTGCTGTTCTTGTGGGAGCTTCTCAAGCAAAGTCAATGTTCTCTTTAACAGTGAAATTGCAGTCTCAAACTCATTCATAGATTCGTATTGCATTGATATCTCTGAGTATGCCTCAGCAACATCTACCGGGGAGACTGTCTCTTTCTTGTCAAGAATTCCACAAGAAATCTCCAAACATCTCTTTGCATCGGCAATTTTTTCCTGATTACATAAGGCTTTTCCCATCGAGATAAATACCAGTGCCCTAGTCTCACTCTCCTTGTCTGTTTGCTGAACAACACGCTTCAAAGTATCAATAGCCTCATCAAACTTTCCCAATGCAATCTGCATATTAGCAGCATCAATCTCTGCACGAAGCAAATCAGAGCTAAGACCCCAATTCTTCAAAACCCTTTGTGACAACTCATTTTGCTCCAAGGCCTTCTCATGCTCCTCCAACCCAGTATAAATAACAGCAAGAAGCCTCCTGTCATGTGCAACCTCCACCGAATTCTGCCCCAACTGCTGTCTGTGAATGTCCAATGCCTTCATACAGAAGCCTAATGCCTCCTTAAAGTTCAAAAGAGCGACATATGCCTCCGCCAAATCCCGGTTTGCCTTGCCAAGTTCTGTACTATCTTTCTCCAACATCAACTCCTTAATTTCCAAACACTTCCTAAGATTCCCAAGAGCCTCCTCTCTCCTCCCCATTGCCGTCTTTACATTTGCCAGCTCGAGCTGTACAGCATGAAGCACAGGCCTAATATCCCGAACATCAAAACCCTCCTCCTCTAATCTACCCAATGCTCTATTAGCCATATTAAGGAACCCCAAACTACCACTAAACCTTTTTAAGCTATAATTGACAGAACCCAATAATTGTAAAGCCATGGCAACAGGCAAAGAAGGCTTATCATCTCTATCCAAAGCTTTCCAGGCTCTGGTAGCAAAAGACAGAGTCTTTTCAGGGTCCTCACCTTCTTGGTCAAGTTTGAGGCCAACTTTCAAAGAAGCCAAACCAAGCTCTCTCTCATCAAAAGCTGACTCCATGTTCTTGAAAGCCTTAAGCATTTCTTCAGAAGTCTTTGCAGACTCGAAAGCCTCTTCAAGCTCAGATTTTTCCATGGACTTTCTCTCCCTTGAGGACACTTGAGGTGATCTTTCAACAAGGGTGTTCATATTTCGAGATGGATTTGCTTGGAATTGGCTGCTTTTGAAGAATAAGCCATGGGTTTCGGTGTAGGGCCTGAAACGGGTCGGTGAGACCAGCGGCGAAGAAGATGAGGAGGAGGCGCGGTCAGAAATGTAATTTCTGGAAAGAAGAGGAGCAGAGGATTTAAGTCTTTGACGAGTGAGATGAGAGAACAGTGAGATTGGAGATTTTCTCATGGCCGGAACTGTAAAGTTTTGTAATTTTGTGTGTGTTTGTTTGGGATTTTGCTAAAACCCTATGCAAAAACCCTCGCGCAGCTTCTGCTGTTGGTGAGTTGTATGGAAGCCTGTGAAGTGAAGACGAAGGACAAAAAGAACAAGGAAAACTAAAATGTTACCCAAACGGCGTCGTTGAGATCAAAATTTCTATATTTTCTTTACTACATTAACTTTTTGGCAGATATTAAACAATTTAAACAAATTTTAAAAATCACATATCAAATAAATTCGTGGAACGTAATTGCACAGTTTTGGAGGGCTTCTGGTTGCTCTCTGGCCTCAGTCACCCTCACACAAGTCAGGCATTGGCCGATCAAGAATCGATTGAATATATATACAGAAAAGAATACACAGATTCCTTAAATGAGTGTATTATAGACAGAAATCACATTCCAGTAGCTAAAAACCACCCAAATAATTAAGCAAGAACCTCTTGAAAAAACTAGAGGGAACGAATGGATCACTAAAAGTTTGGGGGCTCTATGGCTATATCTTGGGAGTTTCGGGAGGTCTACTATATACATCATCAAAATGAAGATTGACGTTTCCTGCCTCTAAGTCTAAGTCATCCACGTAAGTCGTTCGGGATAACTTGTGATAGTTCTTCCAATCCAAGTGTTCTTGTTCTTGTTCCTCTAAGCTTCTATCAGAGAAATTTTCGTAATAATTATCTGAAGGCTGGCGGATGAAATCTGGAGGCTCAATAAAACTTGACTGGGGCTGTGTAATATGTTGGCCGAACTCTGGGGGCTCAAGGAAACTTGACTGGGGCTGTGTACCATGATGTTGGCCAGTTCTAGCCCACCAATGACTCCCTGTTGGATGCGCGGAATTACCACCGTCATGATGCTGAAGTACACTCCCTCGGTGGAATGGGGCTGATGTGGAAGCTCCCAGATTAGACTGTGTACGGTCCTCATAATGATGCCCCCAGAGTTCTTCAAATCTCACTTGATGATCTGTAAAGCTAGGTGGCATCCAATCAGCAGAATGTTGCTCAGTAACTTCAATTGGTTCTTCTGGAATGTCCCCCGTATAACTTGTCGTATGGTGCGGCCGAGAGGTGTAATACCAATCAAGGAGATATGGGTGATTTTTTTGATCTGCATCAATTAACCACAGAGACCCCAACTGACAGCCAGTTCCAAGGGTATGATGTGGCCTTTCCCTTAATAAAAAGTTGTTCCTGTCACCAAAGCCTCTTGGAGGAGAATATCCATGTCTAGTTCCATGTCCCTGCAACTTTTGCTCCCTGAAAGTTCTCAGCTTTTTAAGAAACTGATTTCCTTGAGTATCTGGGTCCCATGATGGATAGTTACTCTGGAAGCTGCCACAAAAATTGGAAAGCTCATTAGAATTGAGATTTGGAAAGGAATCATTTGGGTGGCGCCTAGCATTCCAAGAAATACTTATGCTCTAAGTGGAAAACAGGGAGAATACTGAAATAGCGCAGGGATATTGCATGTTTCTGATAACTACTTTATTGCAGCTTACAGAATTATGAGCACATCGTATGAGTAATGCTTTTGTGATCATACCTCAAGAACGATTTCTCCATTTTTCCCTGAGAACTCCTCTGAGAGCGAGTTACATTGTAAAGTGACCCATAATTGCTATTACCATGTCTTTGAAAGTCGAAGGCACTAAAACTGCCAAGAAATCAAGAGGACAGTCAAACTTCGGAATCTTGTCAATGTTAGAGCAAACATAGCCAGTAATGGCTCTCTACAGAAAGCTTTAGAGGATATGGTGCCAGAATAAAAATGAAAAGATGGTGACAACAATGGCGATGATGAATACCAACCTACACACATGACCAACACCTTCAACATCTGCTGTGAACTCTGCAATAAACTCTAAAATGTCATCCACCCGCTGCAAAATAACAAAAAGCATATTAGAACAAGAAACTACAAATAGTTTATAGACGGCATAAAAATAAAAGCAGATTAACAACTATGATAAAACTGACCTTTGGGACGACAAATAAAAGTAAATATGGAGTAAGGAAGATTGAGGCCATCTCCTCAAGTAACATCATTCCAGTATACTGCGTTTGAAGAAACAGAAAAGGGGGGAAAAAAACGAAATAGCATGAGCAGCAACTTAATTTGTGTTTTCGTCATAATATGTCATAACTGTTATTTTGTTTCCGTTGATGGCTATAATTAAATTAAATGCTGAAAAGGGTAGATCAATCTTCACGCATAGGTTATACAGTTAAAAACCAAAAACAAAATTATTTTCAAAACAGGATAGAATCATGAACAATCAAATATTTACTGGGAAGTAATTTAAGACTATGTAGTATCAACTATGTATGTAATGCAGAAACGGGCCGTAGTAAGTATCTGTGGTTCACCAACTGGCAAAAGATATGCCCCATCTTTCCGGACTTTATCAACAGAAGCTACTCTAAACCACTAAAGTGGCATGCCCATAACTTATGTCCTCATATCAATTCCAGTTTAAGATAAACAATAGGAAATGAAATGTCCCTGGATTACCTGAAACAGGGTTTCAAACTCTATCCGAACCCTCTCAGTATTCTCTTTACCACGCCATGTCTTCGGCATATAATGTGTATATTGCACCACCATAGACATGGCCCCCTCTGGATCAAGGACCAACAGCTCATCGGTAATGGCAGCCCTGCTAATAGCGGTTATAGTTCCAAAAACAGCAGCATACCAGAACAAGTTACGACCAAATATCTGCATGATTCAAAAATATTTTAGAAACAAAATAAGTTAGAGTTAGCATCAATATCTATACAGACAGCCTAACTTGGCATCATTAAGTACAAATATGAATATCTTACATGGCCCTCCAGCAGAGATTCCTCCAGAAATGCGATGATGATTAGAATAGCAGCAAAGCCACCAGAAACAAAAGAGATGAACTTTGCTATTATAGATATAATAGGAGAAGGAAATTGCTTCAAGTAATCAGAAGCATGCACTATGCTGCTATTGATTCGGTGCTTAAACAAATGGTCCACCTACCACATCACCATACCAGTTGTAAAATTAATCCAAAAAGAGAAATACAAAATACCATAAAATTATAGACATTGCAAACAAAAAACCAGTCAGGAAGAGAGGGCAACATTAGTTTTAGAAATATGCATAAATGCACAATTTCATTAAATAAAGTAAACCCAACATGTTAACGTGCCAATTCAGAAAAGCCACAATTTTTCATATGGTTTCACTTTCATATGAATTGGGGAACCAAGTTCCAAGTGTCCTCATGCTAACTGCTTCTTAATGTAAGAATCTGATGCCAAAAATTTCATCGAGAATGCATGTTTCAATATTAGCATAAGTACCAGACATGGGGAAAGGATCATGTTTAACTTAATAGAAAGAAGAAAAATATTACCTCATTAAATTCCCTAAACATCCACCTTGATAAATTTGACCATCTTCGAGATGATGCCGTGCTTGGATGATTATAAAATTGTTCTGCATGCCTCAGGAAGAGATATACCAGCATGAATATGACAAGAAATGGAGAGAGGAGAAGCATTACAAGCCCAACTACCATAAGCCTTTTCTTTAATGTTCTTGGATTTGAGATAAAGTCCCTTCTAACACAAAAATTTCTGCAGCAAGAGTACACATCATCAAAACTCAGAAAGCACACAGGACAAACTCCAGAGTGCATCCTGTTTGAAAGAAATATTACTCACCTCATACAAAAGTAAATCCACATTACAAACTATTGGTACATGAATAAACAACTCAACCAAACCATACTCTAACAAAGCTTTAAAGTTTGTTCTGTGCACCTAAGGGTAAATATTCACTATGGCTCAAACAAAACTTCTAACTATCAAAACAAGAAAAAGACATCATAATGACATGCTGTCTTTCACATATTCTAGATGCTTGTAGATATTGGCCATGTGTCAGCTGGATATAAGATCAAGACATCAAGTAAAATCAAGAATTAAAAATGCATTGCAAGATGTTTGTACTAAGATTCACCCTACCGATCAAACATGCTTTGCAGTATGCACCAATTTAAGGTCCACTCAAGGGTTTTTGTCAGTATCAGACGTTCTTGCTTTCCATCTGAGCCAAATTTGACAGTTGGACCAGCACCTGGGACCCACTGTGAGATTGGGAAAGCAAGCACCCCCTTGTTAAGCATTCCAATCAAGTAGTTCTCCTTCCGCATCAGTCGCATAACCACATCATGAGCAGAAAGATCCCTGACCACACAGAGCTGCTGTGATCTTTGGAGCTGAACAACCTTTTCAAGAATTGATGCCCATGGCATAGTCTGAATTTCATTGTCTGTGACATGGAGGCTGCAAGAAGACAACCAAAATCACCATTCATTACTAAGACAATGTTATGAAGGCATAGGTTTTGTACAAACCATAATCATCGCTCAAATTAAAATTTTGAAGATCGAAGTATTCAGACATACCTGTTGTGATAGAAGTGACGGACTCCCAAAGTATCCCTTAATTGAGCAAAAAACCTCAAAAAACAGAAGACCCAATAAATGGAGAATATACCCAAATATCCCACAATGATAGCTTTCGAAAGCGTCAGAGGGGTTAGTGGGTGCTGATGAAGGGCTTCCTTAGCAAGGTCACAGGGCTTAATTCCAGATTCAAATGCATCCATCCCACACTTTGCATTACGAAGACCATTCCAATCAACATATAATAAGAAGAATCCTGAGAAGCATATTGTGAAACCCAAGCTCAAAAGCTCAACTATCCACTTTATAATAATACACCAAAGCCCTTTCTCACAATAGTAGCTGTAGAGCCTTTCAAAGAACAGGTCCAAATCAGCAATTGGTTCCGCATTTACACTCTCACCATTAAGAAGCCCCGAAGGGCTCTCACTGCCAGGACTTGGTGCCCTTCCATATTCAGATAATTCAACCTCAGGAGGCACATCCCTGAGCAACGCTGCTGTCAAAGATGATTCGCCATTCAACTTAAAAATGCCAAGAGACTTCACACCCTTCAACCAACGGAACATCATTCACAAAGGCTGACAGTGTGCAGATACAGCCAGTCCATTCCACAAACCACCATACCAGTTAAGCAGGGTTCTGTAAGTATGAAAGGCATAAGATAAGTTCCTTCTACTGGCATGTAAATAAAGCTTGGTATATGCAAGGAGGAAAAGAAATAGCATGAGGTAACAAAGATAATAAGCACTTCCACCACACTCAGATTATCACCACATTTACAATTTAATAAGTATAAATATCATTGAAAGCAACTACTCATTTTCTAAAGCATATTAAACTAATCAGCTGAACCCTAGTTCGTTTGGGAAGAAAATAAATATGAAACAATCCAAACTTAGAAAAGAGTTCTTGTATCACTATCCAGTTGAGTGAAAGCCATACAGTGCAACTGTTATAATCACTCACAGAACCTCCAATGCAATTGGAATCTCCGAGCAGTACACAAATTCCTAAGAACCTAGCACCCACTTTGTTGTTTCTCCTACATAAAGCAATATACTTCAGCTGGTAACTTTCTGAGAAAGTGCTATAACATTTCTGCATAAAAGCATAGTCATATCCGAAAGCCGGAATGACTGCTACAATCTAATCATTTAGCACTCTTAAGCCCAACTATCTCGGAGGGGAGTTATTATCCTTGACCAGAAGTCAATTCACCAAAGCACATATCAAATTTTAACAAATAAATTATAAAAGACCCAGAAAACCAGATTAACAAATAACAAGAAAAATAAAATTATGATTTTTCACATAATTAAGGATTGAAAAAAAACCTCCAACACCTTCACCTTCTCTTTTGGGCTAAACAAACAAAACCCAGAACGAGCAATAATAAAGCAGTTAAAGAACGAGACTTTACCTCCGACCCACGAGGCAACATCCAAACAAGAGTTGAAATCAATCAAATTTATTGGAACCCAGAAAAGATACGCTTCGAAAAAGACACCCCAATCAAAAAGGACTCAGACGGTGAGAGAAAAAGGTGAAGGGGCAAGAGAGGTGTTGAGGTTAAAATGGGGAAGCTGAAGCAATGGTCCTGTTCCTGTAATACAAATTAAAAGCAGAGGAGAAACCGAAGAGAGAAGGGAGCTTTTTGGGTCTTTTAGTTATTTTTTTTCTCTCTCTCTGAGTTTGCTTGTTAAATTGTCTCAATATAAGAAAATTAGGAAGGAGACGTGAAGTTGGGTAAATACTAAAATGGAGCCTCTCTTGAGTCTTTGATGCTTCAAAAGACTTCATTGCGTTGGAATGAAAAACAAAATCATTTTTCTATTAGGTTACTGTAGAAAAATAAGAAATATAGAGCAAAGTACAATGGCACCTTTGGGTTGGGCCTAAAGAAGGCCCAGATAATACTAACATTGGGCTTGCCCCTACCCGAAGAAAACACCCAAGAGCCAACGGATCTATTTGGCGCGAAGCCACGGGCCACGCGAGTACAGGTTCATCTTTCCCGCCACAGAGAGCTCCTGTAAATACCGAAAACCCTCAAATGGCTATCGCTTCACCTTCTCTGTGAGACTGTGATCCTCAAGATCTCGCCTTTTGATCGATTCAAAATCATAAATTTCTCTTGGCCTCTGCAATGAGTTCCTCAGAGACCTTAAAACCCAAGACACCCATAAGCGAAGCACTAAGCCCTAAGCCCCAAGTCCGAGAAAATGAGATGCTGAGCTCTAAAACCCCTGAGAAGCCCCAACAGCTCCGTCGCCGAGCTCGCAGCTGCAACATCGCGCTCTCCATTGAACAAGTTAGAAGATCTGCCTCCAAAAGCCTCTTCAAGTCAAACCAGAAGCAACGGACGGACCAGATCGATTCTTGGCCCGAGGAGACCCAAAAGAAAACCCGTATTCGCCGACCCGTGAAGCTACCGGAAAAGTAAGGTTCTTTGAGTTTTAGATGGATATGATTTGACAGATTTGTTCCTGACATTTTCAGGTGGGTTTTAATTTATTCATTTTGTCAGGTGGGTTTTGATTATTTCATTTTGTGGGTGTTTTTGCAGGTATGAGATATTGGGTGAGTTTTTCAATTGCTTGGATATTTCGATTCGGAGGTTGCGGAAGAAGGGTTTGAAGTCAATTTTTACCAATATTTGCCCGGCAATTGAGTATTTAACGGAGAGGTAATTTTTCTTTAAGCAAAAAAAAGAGATCTTTTTAACGTGTTGTTTGTTTTCTGAAGAAATGAAACAAGGCAATAGAAAGTGATGGACTTTTGTTCGTCTCATTTTAGGAGGTTTACATATGGTCACTTGGCTCAGCTGAAGTTTGTTTTACCTGAGGTGATCGAGATAAAGAAATTGCTTGTGTGGGATGAGCGAACCTGTCGTAGGAAGCCGGATCTTCATGTTAGCATGAATATTGTTGCAGTAGAGAATAATGGCATGTTGAAATCTCAAGGTGGTGGTGCAATTATGCATTTGAGGAAGGCCTTCTGGAAACGGCTTGCGGATATTTCAAAATCTCATCCTGAGGTATATACCCTACATATACTCATTTCCAATATAATACAGCAGGGTTTAAGGGTAATCGAAACCCTTTCCTACATTAGATGTTCAAATATCTAACTTGTTTAGTTTTCCTAAGTGGGAACCCAGCTTCACAACTGGGGACTTCAAGCTTTTAATTTTATCATATTGTCTATATTTTTGTTGAACTGCACTGTGAATGCTATGTGATCTAAGAATTCGTAATACGTGTTCAGGATTATGAAATTCCTGAAGAAACTCTGCCCCATCCATTCAATGCTGCGAAGCAGCATGTGCATTCAGATAGGGTCAAGTTTCCCTCATCTTCATCTCCTGGTGAGGTTGAGCAACCAGCAGTATCAACAATCTGCCTTCGGGGTGATGAAATTCCAGATGAGACGCATCCAATGCCATCTAATCAGTCAAAGGAAGATTTGAATTCTAACATAAACCACACTCCCAAACGGTCACTGGTGATTAAGACATCAGTTGAGTTGCCTAAAAATCAGCAACCAGCAATAGCAGCTTATCTGTCTCAGTCTTTTCAAATGCAGTCTTCACAGGAAGGTACAAGAACTGACGCCCAAGCTCCAAATATTTCACTTCCAAATTCAAACCTCGATGCAGTTTGCTTCATTGAGGAAACTAAAACTGCTTCTTCATCGTATGGTCAAGCGCCTGCAACTCCAACCAAAAAGATATTGCCCATAAAAGATGATGATGGTTTGCCCAGAACAAGTGCTAGTATCACGTTGACTCCGGAAAAGCTTGCTTCAACTCCAGCCAGGTTGATGACCCTCACACCTGCATTGCACCCACCAAAGCGATGTTATATGAGCCCTGATGATGATTCTATAAGCTCGCCGAACAAGTTGGTTAAGCATCTTCCATGCTCCAGGTCATTGAAATTTAACACTCCTATGAAGAATAAAATGTCAAGCCCAGATGATATTTCTACAAGCTCGCCAAACAAGTTGGTTAGGCATCCTCCATGCTCAAGGTCACTGAAATTTAATACTCCTGTGAAGAATAACATGTTCGAGGAAGAAGCAGTTGTTCTGGATGACGCATCAAGTGATAGTGATGTTTTCGATGTTCTTCCAGAGGATCTTTTGCAATCAGTATGTCTATCATGAATTCTCCCTTTTTACATCTATTTGGATATGAACATAATGAACTGTAATTTTGAGAAGTATCCATATATCTCTTTGCAGCTTAGGGATAAGGAGAGGAAGGCCATCTCGCTAGCAAAGAGGCGGCGACAGATGATTTCCAGCCTTCCTGAACTCTTCAATATGATTCATTTCTTATTTCAATCAATGAACTATTCTTTTATGAAAAAAGAGGATCTTGTTGACAAGATCATTTTTAGCCATTCTGATATTATTGATGAAGGTAATCTATATACAAAAACAGATAATTTCCCACTGGATGGAAGCATGAATTGAGGCTGAATTCCTTTTAATGGTTTTTTCTTTCATAGGGGAAGTTGAAGAGCAGCTTAAGTTGTTGCTTGAACTGGTTCCGGATTGGATTTCTGAAAATTTAGCACCTGGAAGAGATCTTTTGGTCAAGTAAGTTTTTTTTTTAATCAGAAATACAGATGTATGTTTCTAGTGTAGATATATATTATATTCCATTAAAAAAAAAGTAGAAACTTGATCGAAGTGTTTGATGTCATTGTGTCCCTCTTCTTGCAGGATTAATAAGATTTCAAACCCCGAATCCATACGTGCACGGCTTGAAGACGCAAAGTAGCTGGAGAATGCTAGGTGTTTTTAAGGTTACTGGAAGAATAAAATTTAGGGGTGATGTGCAATTTCCCCATTTATATATGTTTTGGTTAATTAGTTGTTCATTTAAAGTAAATCTGGGTGGCTTAGTCGTGTAGCCTAATCATGTAGTTAGTATGAAGGCTTTTGTGAAGATTGTTATTTAGCAACAATATTATAGAAATATCCATTTCCTTTTTTGCATTTTTTGGTGTTCTTTTCTTTTTTGTAAATAAATGCAAAAAATTCCCAAGCAGCACCAAATTTTTTTTGAAAAAAAGGCTTGGTTGAGTTGATTGAGATGTGCAAGTTTTCAATTGCCATTTCTAAGAGGCCTTTATTTAACCACAATTGAATATTTCATGTCTCTTCCCATGAACTTAAAGCAGAATATGATACATCTTGGATCTTACGGATCGACTTTAACATGCCAGCGCTCAATACGAAGTGTTTTACTTCCCATTACATTATTCTGAATCATAGGATGCATAATCTTCAACCAACAATTGCACCTTTCTTCTCAAGGTCCGTTTCGAGGACCTGTGATTCTGCTAAAGGTTCCATTTGTATCTTGGGTTTCTTCAGCTCATCACTAGTCAATATAGCTTGATCTTGGGGCCTGCTATGATTTTCATCTATATCTTTGCCCCATAAAACCAAGTATAGTCCAATGATGATAATGACTGCTCCAAGTATTCTGAGGTAAGCCAAATATCAACTTAGACATCGGCTTAAGTAGAGTGAGGGTGTGTCTGTGTGTGCGTGTGCTTGTGTGCACGTTTGTGGCATAAACTGTGATTCTACCTGCCAACATGCAGTGTTTCGCCGAGAATGAAGTACGCCATAACTGCCACCAATGATGTTGCAAGGGGACTGAACATGGTCACAAAAACTGGTCCTTTTTGTTTTATGCACCACAGTTGAACGAAGATTGCGATACCTGAGCATACAATTCCCTGTTGTTTTTGTTCACCATCAGAAGATACACAATTAAATATTAATAGCTACCTAATAAATTAGAATTTCTACTCATATCATAATTTTACTTACAGCATATAGGATAGACCAGAACTCATTGTTGTACGAAATGCTCCAAGCTGCCTGTTTGTGTTCTATAATTACTGTGAAAACAGCCGATTGTGCTGCCCCAACACAATTTATCCATGTGGTTAGAGACAGTTGTGCAGGATATTTCTTCAATGTGATTCCCTACGAGTAGCACAATATTTACTGTAAATGAACTCCCTTTTATCAGTCTACTCTTTCTTAGTTTATCATTTATGGTTAAAAAAAAATTTATCAGAAGGTTTCTGGTGTCGATAATGCATGCATGGTCTTGCACAAGGTTAATAAAGGATACGTTGATAGAAAAACCAGTACATCCAATGAGATTATCATGGTGAATACCTGCATTATGAACCATATGGACCACGATATACAACTTGCAACGATTAGGATTGATCCTTTCGTCCAGTTTTTGTGAACAGAATCACTTCTGATGTGTACTGAAGCGCCTGGGAAGCTTTGCACAGTAGGTCCTCTGTACAAGGTCATGGTCATGACCCCAGCCAAAGATAGTAAGGTTCCGAAGACTTTAGCTATTCCATGGGGACTCATAACGTCTACAGCCTCCAGCCTACATGAAATTTGCATTAAAAAGTTTGTCAAAAGCAAGAGAAAGATGTATACTTATCTCCCAGGTATACATGAACACTTAGTGCCCCCACCTGAGTATGACAGCAATTAGAAAAGTCAGGGATGGAATGGTGTTAGCAATTGATGTGACAAAGGTTGGAGAAGTGTACTTCAAGCTTGCAAAATATATATTAAGGGTTAAGCTAACCCTGTTTTTCATCAATAGAAAAAGGTTAGTTTTTTCCTGCATCAGATAATTTCAAAGATCAATATCTCATTTCATGTTAATTGGAAGAAAAATATGTACCCTACCCTAGCAGAGAAAGTACAAATATCTCCAGAAACAATGCTAGTGTCAACTTTGGCCTTACTTTTCTGCAGGAAAACAAAAAAGGAAATTGAAATGGTAAACCCTCAGAATAATGAGACTTATTTGTTGCATGTATAAAGGCATGAGGGCCTCAGTCATTTACCTTTCAAGAAAATAGGCAAATGGAAACATCACTAAGCCACCTACTATATGTCTATAGGTTACAAAGACATGAGGGTTCATCCCGTGATCGAAGGATGCAGCGGTTATAAAGTAGAGAAACGTATAGCCGATCTGTATCAAAACCATGAGAAGATGTGGCTTAAATCTCATGTAGACCATGTATGGACATACTACTGGTGCCATAGCTTGATCTTCTGCAACATATTTTTTTGCTACTCTTTGCCTGTTTATAATCAATGCATTGAAAGGAATTCTGTTTTGGTTATGCCTGCATGTTGAGAGTATCATGTTCTTGGTTAAATTCCTACTTGACCATGACATTTTTGCTGTGAAAATGACAGAGCAGAAGTATGGTTATATTCTTTTCCATGTGCTAGATTGGCTGCACTTATTATATTCCTGAAATCAGTGCAATGGCCAATATTTTTTCAACTATCTCTTTAGCAGATGCATAAATAAACCGGTGGCGGAGTCACATAGAGCGCGGAAGCGGTTGCATTCACTGAAGTTTTCCCCTGGCTTTTCAAGCCTTGCCGCAAGTGCCCCCTTCTGTTCCTCTTAGGAGCCAAGCTGTTTTTACGAAATGCCTAGCCTCTTCATTTTTTTCAATAAGATTTATTTATTTTTCTTTGGCCTGAATAAAAAAAATTGTATGTGGTCTGTCTGAACTAAACGAGCGAGAAAAGTCCTATATATTCTAGTGTAGTATATGTTATATTAAATGGTTTCTGTCAGATTAAATGAATGTGTTATTTGATATATTAAATTGAAAAAGGGTGAATATCATTAAATTAGTATTGAATTTGATTCTTACAAGATTCTTTGAATACTTGATTCATGTGTGGACGAACATTGTGGAAAGCACAAACACTTGCGGATATTTGAATGTTTGATATATGTATGTATGTATTGAAAGTAATTTAGAAATTAGAAAGGAATTAATAATGGATGTAGGATGTAGGATTTAAGCTTAAATCAGTTATGGTGAAATATTTGAAAAGAAAATTACAAACAGTTAAAATAGTTCAATGCAAACTGATGTATTTGTCACTGCTAGAAAAAGGGCCATAAGCCATAGTTTCCCTAGCCGTGACATGCCAACAGTGGCTAACACCCTTTGGCCGCGGGTTGTCTGTGGCGAACAGGAATATACTCCACAGGTATATCAGTGGCTTATAATGTGGTTTTGTAGTATAATACATGTATACTACTATATTAGCCCTTCAGTTTATTGATGCAGCGAATTGCTTTGTTTCCAGATGCTTAATCCCTTGACACGTAACGATTCTTTTGTGCAATCTTTATTTTAGTGATTTAGCTTTCATTATAACACGTGGTGCTGTGGAGAATCAGAATTGTTCTTCCTGTTGGAAATTGGTGGTTCTCTCTCTTCCCTCAAATCTTTTTGTTTGCATAGAAAACTGGACCTGATTTCTTCTATCTTGCTGCTCTAAACTTCTTCTGCAGTGCAGAACAATCCTTTTTAGGTTGCAGAATTAAAATTCCCAAGAACTCAACAAGGAAAGAGAAAGAAAGAACCAAAAAAATTAACAAGGACCAACCAACTAGGAAATAACTTTGTAGCTTCCTTTTTTGTTGGCATCTGCACCATTTTTGTCTGCTCAAATGGACGTTTACATCACCAAGTTCTTGAAGTAATCATCCCCTTTTGTCTCCAACAATTCTCAACCCTTCTGAATCACAAGTTACCATTTGGACCTTCTTGAATGAAAGACAAAAACCATCAAAATTTAAGGCCATATGTAGTAGTGTGACTGAATTTTTCTTTATGGTCACATATGGACCGTATATATGTGTATAGTATAATTTGTATGTATATATATATGGATGGATCTTATATATATATATATCGTATAATTCGTATATGCATACATCACATAATGAAGTTCCACATGTCACTATATTGCAGTTGCAGGACCCAGCAAACTTGTAAGACAGATTGTGATTGAGTGTGTGAGAGGCCGGCTTAGTAAAGTAACTACTAATTAATCACTAATATAATTGGATGTGAAGAAACCAATGGAGCTTTGGGGATTTAATTTCTTACAGCTACAATAAAAAGAGGCCCAAGATGCCAGCACAAAGACAAAGAGCATCACATTGGAAGGCTGGGAATTAGAGGGAGGCAGATATGAGGCAGAGAGACTTGCTGGAATTTAGAACACCCCAACACCCATCATCACTGGGGTTGGCCGCAAACAACTGGGGTGGTGCTTCTCCCTTGTTAGCAAGAAACATACCAAAAGAGTCACTTGAACAGAAGTATCTGAGGCTCAACACAATTCGAACACGCGACGAGATCTTCCCAGCTGATGATGAGTTCAACAACCTGCCTAAGTCTCCTGCATCTAAACAACAGTGTCCTCCAACGCCAAGCGGGAGCAGAAAACAATTTACCTTGAAGCTTTTGTTCACACCAAAGAGGAAGACTGCTGCTGCTACTACTACTACACTGGGTTCAAATTCAAAGAAGAAGTCATGGTTCCCAAGATTGGATCCTCAGAAAAGGTGGCCTCAAGGTTGGTGATGTTTACATATCATGCATGCATGGGCCATGGCAAAGGTTTTAAGAGAAAATTGGATGAGAGTGGAAACCAAAGCATGCTTATCAAATTGTACATCAGAAGAAGTGAAGGAACAAAACAAGCATGCTTGTCCATTGATTGGAGATTACATAAATTTTTGGTTGAGAGATTTTTGTACCAATACAAGTTGATGTATTTAGTTTGAATTCATTCTATATTTTGTGCATATATAGATTCATTTTGGACTTAGATACCTAAAAGTCCCTGAAGTTTTTCTCTTTTTCTTTCCAAGTGAGTTGGGGGCTACTTGGTTTCATGACCCCCAAATCCTAATGAATTTGGATCATCTTTTTTATTTTGGCTATGATTAAGTTCTAATTCAATTGTCCATTAAAAACCAAGTTCACCAGAAAAACAGAAGATAGAGCAAATTTAGCTAAGGAAATGAACTACATAGCTGTAAAAATGCTTGCCAAATTGGCAATAGATGAACTCAGAGTTCTTCGTTAAAATGGAAGCCTCTCTATCTTGGGCTTACTAGCTGATGATCTTTGAGGTGTTAATCGGGCCAGGGATGTACTGATGTGAGTTTTTCTGTCCTCATATGTACCTAAAATATATATAAAAATCTAACCTAAAAATAAAAAACAAAAAAACAATGAAGATGCTGCAAGGTTAGAAGCATATTTTACTATCAAAATATTCTTAAACAAAATTGCTTGCAGATCCAGCCTATTTATTTTCACTAAATTATTGTCATGCTGACACTTGTCACCTCTGTCACAATAGCCAGGCGAGGGTTGCAGCTAGAATCGATGACCCTCCAGGATAAGGCTGCACACAAATTAAAACATGGTTGTTGGCCATGGCTGGTTAGGCCATGTAAGAAAGTATCCAATTCATGGTTATTTTGTACTGTTGTGGGTGACGAATCTAAGGTTTCTGGTTCCATTGAGCTCAGCTTTGTTCTTATTTGGGTTCAAGATTTATTATGTGAAAATCGTTCTCCCATAAATAATATAAATATTTTGGTACTGATAGAAAATAAAAACTAGCTGAAAATTTAAGGACATTTTCATTTGAACTTGCTTTGGAAAAATGGAGAAGCTCATATGAAACAGAAGCGACTTGCAATCTGTACCTGAGTCTTACATATTGCCCCCCTGGAACTAGACCCGGAAATGTGCAAGTTTCTATATCTGAGAACATCCCAGTCATTGATTGTCATCAACTTGGTACTGACAAGGCCCAGCTGATCAAGCAAATTACAGAGGCTGCTAAAGAATTTGGATTTTTCCAGGTTTGGCATTCTTTTTGTATCTTTTTTATTTTGTGGGTTTGTTTGAATAACTATTTCTTACTTAGTTTTGTGATGGCAAATGCAGCTGATTAATCATGGGGTTCCAGACAATTTGCTGCATAATGTAATGAATGTGGGCAAGGAATTCTTTGAGCTGCCTTCTGAAGACAAAGCAAGCTTCTATTCTGAAGATGCTAGGCAAAGTTGCAGATTGTACACCAGCATTGACTATGTGAGGGAGCAGGTACATTACTGGAGAGACACTTTGAGACACCCTTGTCATCCTCTGGAGGAACACATTGATTTCTGGCCTCAAAAACCGGCTAGTTATCGGTATGTTTAATGCTAATCCCGCGTTCAAAACATGCATTAATTTTTAAATCACCATTAATTAACAACATCAAAGACTTAAGATGTGCATCTGTTTTTTCTTCTTCTGCAATTTCAGAGAGGTGTTTGGAAGTTACTCTGTGGAGGTGAGGAAGTTGAGTTTGTGTCTTCTGGATCTTATCTGTGAAGGGCTAGGGCTCAAATCTAGATTTTTTGAGGTAAGCTCAGCCAAGTCCAGTCGACGGCTACAAATTTTTACCCACCATGTCCAGACCCAAGCTTGACCTTGGGATTGCCCAAACACAGTGATGTGAACCTCATAACTCTTCTTCTCCAAGAACAAGTTCATGGGCTTCAAGTCTTGAAAGATGAGCAATGGCTTGCTGTTGAGCCTGTCCCCAATGCATTTGTGGTTAATATAGGCCACATGTTACAGGTTCTGCACCCACACATACATATCTAACTCCTTTTAGTAATTTTTTCCATTTTTAGTCCCTATGCAATTAAAACAAAAGTTTTGTCATGAATTTGTGTTGCAGATTATGAGCAATGGGAAGCTGAGCAGTGCAGACCACAGAGTTGTGACAAACAACAAGGTTTCAAGGACCGCAGTCACCAGCTTCAAACATCCTTCTAGCACCTGCCATATTGAGCCTGCAAAAGCCCTAGTTATGGACTTCAATCCACTCTACCAAGCTTTTATATACAAAGATTTTGTTAGTACCTATATAACAGATACTGAGGAAAGAGTATCGCCGCTTGAGCGATATAAGTTCCAAACTTAAAGTAGCCAATCACCATTTCGTTTAGTTGCATCTTAATATTTACTATACTGGAGGAGATTCGGATATTCTGAATATAAATTTCGTGGACGGAAGTTTGTTGTGCTATAATCAACAAATTTTTAGTAGCTTAATGAATGAAAAATGCCACTAAATCCACCTTATCTTTCAAGCTTCAAGTGCACAAGTAGGAAAGTTGGAAAGTTGGATGTATCTCTTCTTAAGTCCTAATCTTACCAGAATTTACTTGTGGCTTGAAATCATTTTGTACCTTCCTTGGTGAGTGGGGTGTTACTTTTTTGGCAAGTAACTTATTTTATTAGACACATCGTGTTTGACTTTCCCATATATACATTGGTCAATAGGCTCAATACCTCTGCTCTGATAATTGTTTTTTGAAATATCATTGTCATTATATTCTCTGAAAGTAACTTTTCCAAAGATTGTATATCTTGGGGTTTGGACTCTTTTCAGTCTTACTAATAGTTATTTATTTATTTAATTGCTTGTTTTTAATGCTTAATGATCATTATTGAAGAAACAAAACTTTCAAAGAAAATATAACATTATTTTGTTTCTATTGGGGATGGAAATATCATTATCTAGTTGACTACTCGTTTGATTGAACATTTTATGTTGCAGTAATTTTGTGAGCTGATATTGTAAAAGATTTGTAATTCAAGTGGTTAAGAGAAGTTATTCTTATACCAGATGTCTTTTGTTTGAATCTCCCTCCTCCCAATATCACTTGTAACAAAAAAAATATATATATAAATTTATATTCATATTAAAAAAAATAGGAAAATTCATTTCATAGTAATATATTTTGATTAAACAAGCATTCTGCTTTCTTTCTTTCTTTTTTTTTTCTTTATCCGTCGGCTTGTAAAGTTAAAATTAATCTATGTAATTATGAATCTCGCATTAAACAATATGAAAAGTTGGTTAATCTAAAAAATAAAAAATTTAAATCGTAATCATCATAGGATTCTCTTTCACTTGATTCGTTAGGGCCACAAATGGGTCCTCATAGAGTTTGGCAAGTTGACAAGCCTCCAAGATAAAAAGAGAGAAAGAAAGATATGCACTTTTTTTTTTTTAATCTGGCTGCTCTTGCTTTTATATTTTTGCCGAAATTAAATAATAAATTAGGACAATTTATTAATGTAAATTGTAATGGCCACTAGTGTGACATATCTTTCTCCATAATGTAACATTGGATTCAAATGGAGCTTCCAC
Source organism: Prunus persica (assembly GCF_000346465.2). Lineage (NCBI taxonomy): Eukaryota > Viridiplantae > Streptophyta > Magnoliopsida > Rosales > Rosaceae > Prunus > Prunus persica. Next base: position 20,283,766 of record NC_034016.1, read on the forward strand.
ATTGACGCCCGTCGATATTGACTTGTGGAGAGAGAGAGAGAGAGAGAGAGAGAGAGAGAGAGAGAGAGAGCAGATCAAAATAATACTCATGACAAGGGAGACTAAGGAATCACCTTGATAGATTACATGTTAGTAAAAAGCTAAGCTACTAGATCTACTTGGGATGATCTTGGTTCCCAACTCTGTCAAAGAAAGAAAGAGAAAGCAATGAAAAGGTCCCTTTTGGAATCTACATATGCAATTTCAAAACTTTCACACTATCTTTCTCTATCATTTTTAATTTTTTTGACAAGAAAAATTTCAATCACCATTCTCTTATCGATTACTTTTTCGATTATAAGAGCAGCCAACGGGAAGAGAGGATTCGAACTTTTAACTTTAGGTGTTGAAGTAATGCTCTCAAATGCAAGAGTTATAAGCCCTTGATGAATACAATACAAGACTTTCGTTACGAGTAATCATTTGTACAAAAAAACATATGTATCAAATAAGCTTGAGTGCCGTTAGTCCTTGAAGAATGAATAATGAAATTTAGAATGTTTGAATTTACGACTTGCTTTATGTTTATCTCTTTATCACTACACTATGTGGATTTTTTTTCTTTTTTCTTTTTTCTTTTTATGATTTCAATCGACAACTTATCATACAGAGTTGAATCTACATACAATTAGAATATACAACTCAAAATTAATTGGATAAAGATGTTTGAGATTTTTAAACGCTAATTCAAAACTTCCATTTCTCTAGCATGGGACAAATACTCAAATCAAATATATCATGTTTGATATGGGAGGAAGCCATCATTCTCCTTTGTCTCTTTGTATTCATGGGCAATCCTACTCATTCCTTTCACTATTCTTTATACATTGGAAAATGATATGTCATTTGCATCACTAACTGCTCTAACCTACTTGCCTGCATAACCTACATTGAGAAAATTAATCAAAATTATTAACCGTCCAAAGCATTTCAAATCTTCAAAGTTAAAGAGAATTTAAAGAGAATTGATGCGACAACACAAAAATAACTTTCAGAAAATAAAATATTAAATATATTAAATAAACTTTAAAAAAAACTATGATTAATGGCCATTAGTATTGCTAGTGAAATTAGGTGAAAAACCCTTCGGATAACTTCCGACAAATTAAATTTGTTGGATTAAAGCCATAAAAAAAGATCATTTGATTTGATTAGAGATGATAAATAAAGGATTTCAATTGTTAATGATTGATTGGGGAAAAAAAAACAGACAATGCGATCATTTTGTTCCTTTATTCTTTTTCCATTTTGTTTTGTTTGTTTCTCTTCATGACTAGTAAATACAAATTAAATATAAAACAAAGCAAAAAATAAAATAAAATAAAATAAGAGAAAATGATTATAAATCAATGACAATAATCACCGAATATCGCACTGTTAAAACACAAATCATGGGATTCGAAAAATGATGTCCAGTTGGTGCAGTGCAGGAAAGGCTGCTTCATAAATATGTCATGAAAACCAAGGAAGAGCCAAACATTTGGGCACACCTCCATAAATTGAACCCAATTTGAGCTCTCTGGATTTATGGAAAGCACTATCATCATGCTTGAATGGCACTCGATGAGCATCCGATGGCAAACTTGGTTTTCCTTCTGTGTTTTAATAATACCAAATCCATCAAAATACCTAATGTTTAGTCACCAAGATGAATAATTTGACAACATTTTATTTATAGTTATCAACATAATAGACTTTGTCGACTATGCCTTTAATACTCGAGAAATGCTCTCAAGTATCATTGTTACTATACTAAAGTTTTCAAATAACGCTTGATGATAGGATACTCACTAATATGTATCATTCTCATATTTATATGAGTCGAATCTGAAACCTCCTTTAAGTAATCGGAGATAACTACCACCAGATTAAAAAAGAAGTGATAACATCTATTGTATAGTTTGGACGGAAAAATGTTAATGTATGAAAGGGAACATTGAAAAATGAGGGAGGTGTAAGATGTCACAACTTTGGGGCAATAAAATCATTGTAAAAACAAAAGGGAATAGAGGGAGAGGGATGAGTTCATCTTATTTTGTTGTTGGTTAAGAAAAGAGGTGGGGATTGTATCCTTGAAAATTGAGGGCAAGATAAGGATCAATTTCCTCACATGGGCATCATGTTGTTGGCCATCAAGGACACTACCTAGAAAGTGTACTCATAGCCCAAAATTGGGATCAATGGATTTCCTTTTCCAAAATTATATATAAACTCAATAATACAACCCCCCACCCAATAGCCAAATTCCTCATCACTCTTCTTTTCTCCTTGGCCACCATTTTTTTTCACCCTTTCCCATCTTTCACACTCAAGACACAAAGGTGGGGGTCGCTAAAGTGCGCAGGATGCGTAGGGTAATTACACATAAGGGGGGTTAGTGGTGAGTGTTCAGCCGTCACCAAGGATGCGCAGTGTAGCATCATCCGGCGCATTATATCAACGATTGTACACGTTTCGTAAAGAAAAGCTAAAATGAACAGCGTGCGAAGGTAAACTCTCCTTATATTATAAACAAATCACTCCTCCTCTCCCTCGGTGACTTCTCTCTCATTCGTAGTTCGCACCAAAAGCGCCTTCTTTCTCTCTGCTTTTTCACACACACACACACACTCTCTCTCTCTGAAAGAAAAAAGCCATTGAAGCTTCTCTCTCTCTGCTTTTTCCCTCTCTAGAAAAAGCGAAAAAGCTGCATTGTCGTTAAAAATGGGAGCGAATGCAGCTCAGAGCTTTGAATTTTGCTGCACTTGATATACATCTTCTCAGCTAAAGCTTCAGTCCCCTCTTAGCAATCTGACAAGCTCTGCTGAACTCTTAGATCGCCACACTAAACCGTTCTGTTCTGTTCAATCTGAACCTTTCTCTGTGAAGAAATCCGTACAGTTCATCCAAATAATTCGCAGAAAAAAGTTCAATTTTTTTTTTCTCTTTTTTTTTTTTCTGAGAGATCCATGTCGTCGGACATACGCTAGGGTTCAAATCGATCGCGTTCTGTGTTTAGTTTCATCTGGAAGCTGTTGGAGCGTTTTCTTTGTTTTCTAATTCTTCTTCCATTTTATTTTATAGATTTTTTGAAGTTCCCGTACAAGTTCATGGCTGAATGCAGGGACTGTAACAAACCCAACTGTACCGTGGCCTCTTACTCTGTATTTCTAGGGTTTGGGGTTGTGAGTTTGTGAAGGTCGTTGAGGAAGTGAGGTATTGGTGGCGTAGTACTGTGATCGCGTTAGCAGTGTGAGGGGATGGGGACGGATCGTTTGCTATTAGCGACGGTAGGACCGCCAATAAAGCGGCGAGCAGGGTTACGGAGGAAGCAGGCGGGTAGAGGCTCCTACAGGGGAAGTTAGGGCACGAAATTCGCGCCAAAATTAAAATTTTGGGGAGGCTGTGGGGTTTTATTTGTTTGGTGGTGTTGTTTAGAGGCTGTTTAGGAAAAAGCTTTGGACTTTGGAGGAGATGGGTACTTCTGACTTGCACCATGTACTAAGAAGCCTCTGTTTCAATACGGAGTGGAACTACGCCATTTTCTGGAAACTCAAGTATCGAGCTCGAATGTGAGTTTTAATTTTCTTGCTTATTACTATTATGGATTTTGAAGTATTCTTTTTTTTCTTTTTGGTCGAGAATCAGCAAATTTAATTCAAGCAAGTTAGAATGGTACAGAAAGCAGAGCTGCACTAGGATTGGTACCTAAGTCATGTTAGTTTCCCAAATATCTGTGGTCTTCAGTATAAATTTTGAGTGTGAATCCTGCTATTCATTTCAGTCCGGAAATAATCAAATTAGGTGTTGTTTTCGAGAAAATTTCCATTTGCATGTAGATTTCTGGCTCCTTTTACTGAGTTATACATAATTTCATGTCCCACATAATATTTTGATATGTGGTATGCTGCATTATGCAGGGTACTGACTTGGGAGGATGCTTACTATGACAACTGTGAGCAACATGATTCTTCTGAGAATAGGTGCTTCAATAAGACACTAGATAGATTGCACGACAGCCATTACTCACACGACCCCCTTGGGCTTGCTGTGGCAAAAATGTCGTATCATGTATATACTCTGGGAGAGGGGTAATTACTCGTCACTTTCAAGTTACCATAATGGCCACTCTTAAAGTTTGGATTGAAAAACTGTAAATTGAAAAACCATTTCCAGTATTTATATACTAAGCTTATGCTCTTCCTCAATATTTGCTGTTACCATCATTCTGATTACGGTAGCTGTATAGCATGGAAAGAAACAGGAAAAGAACAAGAGCTCATAAATTTGCATTATTACTTTCCTTTTCAGGATTGTTGGACAAGTGGCGGTTACCAGGAAGCATCAGTGGATTTTTGCTGATAATCTATTTAAGAATAACTGTTCACCATTTCAGGTAAATGTTTTGTTATTATCCAGAAATATAATAATTAGCATATTTTACTTTGAAAGTGTGTGATATTGATAAACGGTTGCTGCTCTGCAGTACTAATATTTAATTGGTTTGCCACTCATTCTTATTAAGCTTTGATGCTTTGGGTGTTTTTCAGTACTGTGATGGGTGGCAAAGTCAATTTTCAGCTGGCATAAGGGTATGCCTTGCTCTCTCTCGTTCTCTCTGTCCTTTTAATTTTTGTTCTTGATGAGATACTACCCTGCCAGGACAGATAAATTTGAAATAAATTAAGAATTGATGAGGGTATTGCTTTTGTGATGCACTTTTTAATTACTGTTGTTTCTTCTGGGCATAGTCGTATATGAGAAAACATGAATAATCATGGGATAGCCTGGGATATTGTCTTATTTGTTTATTAGTTTGGTTTAGGCATCTGCTTCACTCATAGAATCATTTTGCTCTGTTCATTGAGCTGAATGAAAATTAGCCATAAAATTTCATTTCTCGAAGTTCTTTCTTTGCAAGGCAAGATATGGATTAGGATTCGTCTTTTTGTATAGGGTAGGTTGATGGCTGGTTAGATGCTGAATGCAAATTTGTTCGGGTTTTTGAACACTTTCACTAACATATATGTTTTCTTATATAAGCATTTGTTTTGTTATGATTATGATTTCTACTAGATGTTCTGCATGTCTGCTAAATCGAATTATTTGCCATTTCCTGTAGACCATTGTCGTTGTGGCTGTTCCACATGGAGTTGTACAGCTTGGTTCTTTAAATAAAGTAAGTTCTTTCTTTTGAGTGAATAATGAATACTTTAAGTAATGCTTGAGTTGGTGTTTGTGTGGTTTCTTATCCTATGGGATTACAAAATAAACATCTGTAATTCTATATGATATAGCATGTGGTTAATTCTTAATTTTGTTGTGGTGTTATATCTATGAAAATGATTTGTGTACTTTACTGTCCAAGTCCTTGCAATTTTGTTATTATTCCATAGTGACCACAAGCGGTTGAAATTTTTAAAACTGTATGTGTCATAATTATGGTTTGTATATTCAATCTATACATTTTTCAAATGTAGATTTATTTTTATTTTTCTGTTTTCCATTTGAGAGGTGCAGGTCATTGAAAATGTGAAGCTGGTATCTGAAATAAGAGATGTTTTTAGTACGCTTCAAGATTCCCCAGTAGAGCAGATCCGTAATCCATTGCAATCTGGCATAAACAGTTCAGCATGCTTGGTAACTCTCTCTCTCTCTCTCTCTCTCTCTCTCTCTCTCACTATGTCTGTGTGTGCATGCGTTGATTAGTTTGTGCATGTGCATATATGAAGCAAGTTTATGATTTTCCTTCTTGTGACACAGAAATTAGGACACTGACCCCTGGGTATCCTTTTTTTTCCCCCCCTCTCTTTTCCTCAGACAAGTATATCTCCTAAAGGTTTGGCTTCAGGGGTTATTACTGATTGCCTACATAATTTAGATAAAGCCGCAAACAGAGAAGAAAGCCCAGATGTTTGGTCGTCCATTTTCCCACATATTGGGAAAGACAGTGATAGTTCTTACGTTTTTCCACTGCCTGAAAATTGTCTGAAAAAGGCAGTTGAACTGGCCAATAAGCATGGAGGACTTGAGTCATCTAACTTAGGGTGTCTTGAGAGTGCCAAACTACATCAGTCAAAATCAAGTATCTTAAATTCAGAGCATTGCAAACTAGTAGGTGTGGAATTACTTGATAGGACGAAGTGTAAAGGGGAGAGTAGTGGCTGCAAAGATACTAGGATGGCTTCAATGATCTATTCCAATCCATTATCACATGGATCTGTTCAAGAAAATGTTAATTTATGTGATTCTGCAGACTTATCTGCAACATTTCTCAACTCTGCTGCACATGGCAGGGTTAATGTGGACAGGGTAGATTTTTACCAAAATGAGGTGTTGCAAGTAAGTGAACCCTCAGATGTTAAGTTTCAGAAGGACCTGGAAAACTTGGACTTTCAAACTGAATCAGGTCACATGGACACATCTAGTACATCTATGGCGTTCCCTGCTGGCTGTGAGCTGCATGAAGCACTTGGGCCAGCTTTTCTGAATAAGGGTAATTATTTTGATTGGGAAGCAGAGAAGAATGGAGATGGAATTACTATTGAGATGCCTGAGGGGATGAAAACTGGCCAGTTGACATCTGATTCTTGCCAAGAGCATCTTCTTGAAGCAGTGGTGGCCAATGTTTGCCACAGTGGCACTGATGTTAAAAGTGAAAAATCATTCTGTAAATCAATGCAGTCTCTGTTGACAACTGAAAAGTATCCAGAGCCTTCTAGTCATACTACACATACAATTGATTCAGAAAATTATTCCATTGATCAGCCCTCTCTTATAGCAGAGGACACACAACAATGCTTGAGCTCATCAGGGGTATGTGGGGTGATATCCCCCAAGTGGTTTTCCTCGCCTTGTCCTAGTGCTTGTAGTGAGCAGCTGGAGAGGTCTTCTGGACCATCTAAAAACAACAAGAAGAGGGCTAGACCTGGGGAGAATTCTAGGCCTAGGCCAAGGGACAGGCAATTGATCCAAGATCGTATCAAGGAGCTGCGGGAGCTAATACCTAATGGAGCAAAGGTGACTTTCCAAATTATTGTCTGGGTTTTGGACTTGAAAAATTTGTAGATTCTTGCTATATATGCTAAAAGTTTCATGGTAATTTTACAGTGTAGTATTGATTCACTGCTGGAGCGTACAATCAAGCACATGCTCTTTCTACAAAGCATCACTAAGCATGCAGACAAACTTAATAAGTGTGCTGATGCAAAGGTAAATGTTTTTGGTCAAGTATTTTATGGCCTGGGATTAGTTGACAACTTTCAACCTTCATTTTTAGTTTACAAAGTGGGCTCTATTTGGTTAGCATTTCTGTTTGGATTATGAGTATGCTCTTCTGAAGCTTCCACCTTGTAAAACCATCTGCAGAGACTAATTATATATATAACCTATATTTAAAAACGTCACTGTTTCATAGCAGACAGTAAGTAATAACTCTCTTTTTTGTGCCTCTACTATCTAATGGAAGAGCTTTTCAGATTTCAAGTAGGAGTTGAGTAGTAGGACTTGCAATTGCAAACTAATCATTGGCAAGAATATGCAATGTTTATTGAATTAACATGTTAGTCTACTTTAATCATAATGCTAAATTCACAGTTGTGTCACAAGGAAGCAAGCATGTTGGGATCCTCTAATTATGAACGGGGATCAAGCTGGGCAGTGGAGGTGGGAGGCAATCTGAAAGTTTGTTCAATAATGGTAGAGAACCTCAACAAGAATGGGCAGATGGTTGTAGAGGTATGCAATACTTGTGAATACTAGCGGGTCTTTTCTTTAATTATACACGAACTTCTGGAGATGTTATGCTTGATTGTGTCTAATTCGGTCCTCCAGTTATGAAGTTTATCATATGTTCTTTTTGCAATTTTTTTTTTCTTTTCTGCTATGATTTTCTTTGCCTTTAATTGATTCTCAGATGATGTGCATTCTGACTGATCTATGCAGATGATGTGCGAAGAATGCAGTCATTTTCTTGAGATAGCAGAAGCTATCAGAAGCTTGGGTCTGACAATCTTAAAAGGTGTAACAGAAGCCCGTAGTGACAAGACATGGATATGTTTTGTGGTTGAGGTAAGATCAGTGGCATGACATGCTAATGAAAAATTTCATGCCAAATGAGCTGCTAGGCCTCAAGATGTCATGACCGTATGAATACACTTAGAATGTTGATATTTATAAAATGGACTTGCTTTTCGACGTACCTATAAAAACAGCCAAACTTGCTTATATCTGTCCCCGTGTGACAATCTAAAAGCTTGCATGTTTCCACCACACTGGATTGCTATCTAGTAAGTTTGTACCTGGTGTTTACAGTCATGAACTAAAATTGAATTCTGAATTACTGCAGGGGCAGAACAACAGAAGCATACACAGAATGGATATCTTGTGGTCCCTTGTTCAAATATTGCAGCCCAAGAACCCTATGCAACAGCTATAGCTTGTCTCGCTCTTGGAGTGGCTCTGTAGGTTACTTTGTAAATTATTGTGAGTCATTTGTGATTGGTATTTACGGTTTTCGTTTTAATTTGAACCCCCTCCCTTTTTTTTTGGTCTGGGTTTGAACCCTCCATAATTGAAAAGAAAAGGAGAGAAAAGCCCATAGGAGGTAGAAAGGTGCGATTTATTATTATCCTTTTGTTCTGTTGTAATTTGCTTGTCATTTGTTTGGGAGGATGATACTTGGATAATAGTCTTTCTAGCAGTATCTAATGCATGTGTCTTTTTCCAGTTTGATTTTTTTTCTTCTTCTCTACATTATCATGAAACAAGTTTAAAGATAAAATTTCAGTTTCTAATGACTAATATATTGGGTGATAAAACTTCAATCTAGAGGGTGCAGCATTTTGTTACTTTGATTTGTTGAAAAAACGAAAGAAAGAAAATTGAAGTTAACTAAAATAATTGGGATTATCATCTGAACTAGAGGATCAAAGAAAGTAGAGATTAAATTAGGCTAATTTAAAATGAGGAAGGGCAGAGTTACCATCTAATCCTTTTGACCTGTAATAGGCAAGATATTCTCCAACATGAGTTTCCCTGTATATAGGTAGGTTGTTAGACACAAACTCCTTAATTGGCCCATAGGGTTTAAATCTATGTGTGGCACTTGGATAGAAAAAACATGCAGCTGATATCCTCGGCCCCACTCTTCCAGCCAGTACCCTGTGCTCCACACTTTTGAACTTGTCATTAGTAATAAGCTGCACATAATGTGAAGATTAAGTCACCTCTCATGTTTTTCTAGAGCTGTTTCAAAGTCTAGTTTAGGAGGAAAACTTTCTTCAAACGGTTTGATACACCTCCTTTTTGTCTTTCTCATCACGTGACTAGTTATCACGAGACGGAGAGGAGGTGAATGAAACCATGTCACTGAAGTTTTTGACATTGAATTTATGAAACCTATACCTGCATTAGATCACCAATATTGGCCACCAGAGCTCCATGAGCTGGAGGAACATCAACCCAGTGACCTTGATGGAGGACTTGTAGGCCACCAAGATTGTCTTGTAAGAGCACAGTCAAAGAGGATGGATCTGAATGTTTGGTTGCCCCAAGGGTCAGCTCTGGTTCTGGACAGCTTGGGTAATAATGGCACACCAGATTTTCAGTCTTCATGCACTCTATGCGTTCTAGGTGATCAGTGCTAAGCCCCAAGGCCTCTGACAACAAACCTGATATCACCTCTCTTAGGTTGATCAAGTGTTTCATGTACTCTTGCACCGGCTCTCTGCGAATCAAACCAATCTCCTGTTAGGTTATTTAATATGTTATGTTGTCAGACTGTCAATACTTACAAATATACGAAGTTTGTTTAGGTGAAGTACCTGCAAACAGAGGGAAATGACTCGGGGTCCAATGGTCCGTCCTGGAAATCAAAGCCTATTGAATCTCTCCAGTTTGCTGCTTTTGATACCAACAGATCTCCATTGCAGTAAAATCTAACTCTTTGCTTAGAGTCTCGGGAATACAACTCCATCTTCACCTCCTCTGGCTGCTCATGAAACTGTCGAATTGCTTCTATCATATTGCCTATTACCCTGTCTGGAACTCCATGATTGATCATTTGAAAGAAACCCCATGTTTCGGACGCTTCTCGAATTTCCTTGACAATCTGCACACGCTGGAAATCATGATCAAAGCCATCAAAATCTATGACTGGAACTTGGAATTGTATATTGGCTGTGGTTGAACTTAAAAGGCTCTGTGGTGGATGGATGAGGAAACTTGGGACTTTTGTTACCCCTGAGTCTACAAGGCCTTTAACTCCAGCTCTTGTTTCATCAAACTCCTTCACTTCCTTGACTCTGTCATATTTTGGCTGTGACCCATCTTCCATCTTAGCAGCAGGGTGGGTGTGGTGATCAAGTTTTGAAAACTGAAAAAGGGTTTGCTTTTTCTTATCTCAGATGAAAAGAAATGGAGGAGGAGGAGGCCATTTCAAAGCAAAAAGAAGGGGCACAAGAGGCTCTCGCATTCCCTGAAAGACCAGATGCCTTCTACCAATTTAAAAATTGTGTGAGGAAGTTTAAAAAGTTAAACAAAAGGTCAAGAAAGTGAGATACTCAGTTTTGTCTTTTCCTTGAGATCACAATCTTGAGATGTTAACAAGGCAAATAATATAAAGGTTGGAAGAGGAAAATGTCTTTTTCCTTAGATTTGTTTGGTCACTGTATCTCAACGTTCAACAGAAAAGGAAAGTCTTGGTTTTTTTCTGGATCGCCACTTCCAAAACAAGCAAATGATTCTGCACTGTCTACATTTCAGGGTTGGATAACGTGGCTCTGGAAAAGGCAAACTAGACCACTATCTGGCATTTATTCTGGATTAAAAGTTTGAAATGCACGCAAAGCAATTTGATTCTTTTTTCTTTTTGCTACAATGGAGTATAATTTGAAGTTCTCTTTTAACTTGGCATCATGTGCGAGTTGTTGAAAATTGAACAAAGTCAGAAAGGATTACTGTTGTAATTAGGTCATTATTTCCTCCGACCACTCCACGGTCAAGTCAGTGATAAGTTAATAATCGAGTCGATAGATTATTAACGACTCGTTTAAGTTTTTAGAGTCTAGTGATTGTGTTATCTGTTCGTATTTTAGAAACATGATCTTTCATTAAGAGGGAACAATGTGACAGCTCACCTAAACCTAATGACTAATTCGGGATTAGGTTGGGTGACATAAATAAGCTCACATGGGATCCCAGCCTCAAGAGGAGGACGCGTCTGAGTCCATGAGATCATGCAATATCTATGAATCAATGAGATTTGACATCTTTCTATATGTTGACGTATACTTTGAGACCACATGCTGTTTTGTGCGTGGAGACTTAACGAATTATGAGTCATAGATAAATGTAAAATTAATTAAGTGCAGAGTCCACATTATCTATGGCTCAAAATGCGTTACGTAACTACGAGTAATCAGCTTATTACATTCTGTTTGGATGAGAGAAAATAACTCAGAATTTAGTTAAAAGTAGGGAATTTAAGAGGAGAAATTAACAATTCCCTTGTTTAGCAACTAAAGTGTGGAATTTATTAAATGAAACGAGGAAAAAATCGTGGAAATTTGAGCATTAAATTTTGGAGTTTAATTTCCACAAAAATAGGTGTCATTTCACAATTTCCATATTGTCATTTACAATATTCTATCATTTACAAAATTCAATATGCATAAATCCAAATATTGAAATCTTCAATTGCCAGAAATTAAAATGATGAAAATCTAAATTCCATCATTTTAGAATTCTATATAATTTTCAATTCCTTTATTATTGTTTGGGTTCAATCATGCAACACCCAAAGTTGACACCCTCTTTGTTCTGCATGATGCCTAACTTGATCTGGTATCTTAATCCTCATGGTGCAATTTCGTGATTACTCATAAATAGGTTTACTAAAATTTTTAAAGCAGCTTATCATTTGAAACCAGCTCTACTTAAGAGAAACAAACCCAATTACCATGAAAGTAAAGTACACAAAAGAGTTAAAAAGAAGATTGTCGCCTAAATCATACATGCTGGCTAAAACCATCAGTTTAAGGAAGAAGTTACATAAACCGCAAAATGAACCCAATTTCTAAGGCTAATTCCTTCCTAAACAGTTTTCGTTTTCTGAACCTTCTTCTTCGGTTGTCTCCAAGAAATTGAGTTCTTCATCCCAATGAAAAACAGCAATGCCCCAAAAAGAGCCATATTCTGCAGAGAGGAAAAGTAGGGCATAATTTACAATGCAGTTGGTTATAGTTCCATGCTAGTATTCAAAAGACTATATATATAACCTGTGTAAATTTGATGAAGAGTTGTGTAAATTCTTTCTCCTCGTTGTCATAATTGTAGAAATCATATAAAATAGGAGTAGCAATCATCTGATGCAGAAGCTGCACCAAGTAAAAAGATATATATATATATATATATATATATATATCAAAACTGTTCCAATTTCCAATATGGCACATGCAAAAGACGTGAATTAGCAGAGCATGAAAACAAACCAGGAGATAGGCTCCAAGAGAAGTGCCAAAGATGAAGAGGATGCCTCCAATGCCCTTGAGTGCTATACTGGCGGCAACTAAGTGTGCAATCTGTGCACAACAAAAATCAAAATCAAGCTAATAATAAACCAGACATGACCTTTGCAAATAATACTTTTTCTTCTCATTGATAGTTCCATGCTAACTAAGATGTGTGTTCATGTCTGAGATAGTGAGAGATCCTCACTTCGATTTCTGGCACTTGTTTGCCAATGTGAGATTGCACATGCTTTGTAAAGACATCAAACTTTGGTCCGAAAGCCTTTGCTGCTGGTCCCCCATCAGACTCATATTCGTTGAACCTATCAAGAGGAAGACATCACAATACCATATAAGAGACATGTGCTGTCAGGCTGATCAACGACAATTAAAGTGAAAATGGTGCTTCATAACAACCAGATACACCATGATCCTTCTCTAATGAAGGAAAACTTCAGTTTCTCACACAAGGAATTTAGAAGTGTTCCAGATAAAGAAAGCAAAATTCAATGAAATAACTTATAATCTGGTGCCAAAGAAATATTACACCTACATTGATTAACAGCCATCTATACTGCGAACAAATGTGTGCATAAACTTAGTTTTAATAGATCAAACTTAACATCTAGGAAATTTTTTAATGGGTTGACACGACATAAGGTTTTTTTAGACCCATCTAAACAAGGAGTGGAGGAAAACTAGTAAAAAGAAGACCTTTCCCCAGATTTTTGATACAACAAACAAAAAGAACATGTTTTCATCAGCTTATGATGCATATTTAGCCATACAGTTTGCGAATGTTGATAAGACAGAAAAATTAAGAGTCTATATCATGTCATTGAGGAACAAGCTTAGTATAAACTTTCCACAATGTCTCAGCAGCGTAATAAATTGAATGAGCAGGCTACAAAGGATCATTAAATTTCCTAATATTGTGAACTAAAAAATTACTAACTAGAATATCACCCATTTTCCCAATAATTAAGCAAATAAACTAATCGTCCATAAAGATCCCAATTGCAGTAAGCAACAAAATGATAACCAAGTATATGCCAATATCCTTTTAAAAGCATACACTTTTCGATGCCTACTCTCACTAATAGCTGTTAGAAACTAACTCAAGCCCTTGAAAAATGAAAGTTCTACTGGAATTAAACGACATGAAAATGAAAATCTGTATACATGCTTCAGTATAAGAAGATGAAACAAGATAATGGAAACAAAAATGAACCAGATCCAAGCAGAAAAGCATACCAAACAATTTAAAAGCAAGTTTAAACAGGAACCCAGAAATTTTCTGGCTGCAAAGAACAAATTACATGCTATACAATCAACAAAAAGTATGGAAATTTAAAGAACAGAATGAAGATATGTAGTAAATTATAGTAACTCTTGGTAAGCAGAGAGAATGAAAACAGAGGCGAAGAGAACTCTGCCAAGAAACGAAGTGAAAGCCATTGTCTTTAACTCTTACAGAGAGCGAAACACTGAAAGAAGAAATTTAGGGTCCGCTCTGAAACACACACACCCACACTCTTTCGCTTCTTTAAGACAGGGAAGAGAGAGAGAAGGGAGGATACTGAGGGTATTATGGTCCAAAATAAGATGTCTTTCGGGACACTGCCGCGCTGGAACGCTCTTTTTTCAAAGACATGGGCGCGTAAAAGGAACTAGTTTTGATAGTTTACTGAAATACCCTTGAATTTGGTTTCAAAGCTTCAGTAAGAACAAGCCAACAAACCCAATGCTTATATTACTGAGGGACTTGAATTTGGTTTCAAATGCTCTTGAATTCATATGCAAATATGCAAATTTGATCTTTGTTCCAATGATAAATTCAAGGTTTCAAGGTTTCTGGCAGGTTTCTGAAGTTGTAGATTTGCTCAAGCTACTGCTATGAAGTTGAAAACTTTGGTGGTGGCCAAATAACAGTAACAATTTTTCAATAGATAGCAGCACAACATAGAAATGAACCCAATTGAATACCTTTCTGGTCTGGTAGATAAGAACAAGTATAGCTGGGTCAAACTGCAACACAACCCATATAGTATTTCATAATTGTTCAAAGACTCAAAGAGAGTGTTCTTGTTTTGGTGGATTTTATTTTAGTCTGTTTTAGTTTTGTCCCACATCGATGGAGCATAGAAGAGTTGGAGTGTGAGGCCTGTATATAATAAGTCGACCAAACTCATTGAAACATACTTACCTGGACGGGGTTTTTGGGTGATCAAGAAGGCCCATGGCCTAGGTTAGTGACCTCCATTGCACTTCGGAGGGGTGCTACCCTATGGTCTCCCCAAGTGGGAGAGCCAACGTCATAATTTGTGTTAGTGGGGGCCTGCGTTCGCGCGGCCCCTTTCCAAATTTTAGTGCAGGCTTTTAATTTTAATTTGAAACGAAATTACAATAGCTAAGAAGCAATTCAATTTAATTTGAAAATAAATTTTTTATTTTGTATTGTGTGATTGCTTTTGTTTAATTTGAAGACTTTTATATCATGGGATGGCACTGTTTTGTTGTGTTTGTAACGGTCTTGAAAGAAAATATATTAATCTCTCTCGCTGGAAATCCTGTTTCACTTAAGCGTCTGCTTTGATGGAAGTACATTTGCTGAGATAATTTCATCTGACCAAAAATCACATCAAGAATGTAAGCACATATCGGCTACAGATTATTCTAAGAGGAATGGATCTTCCTCTCTTACATGTCTCTTTGTATATTTTGCATTCTCTTTTGTCCTTGTGATATGTAAACTGCAACAGTTGCAGGTTAGGTACTGATCAATATGAGAACCATGCCATCCAATCCCGGAATCACCAATTACCCTCTGGATGTCAATTTCTCATTTTGAAGAGCGGACTGCTATAACTCAAAGCCAAGTTCAGGAACACAAGCATCAAGCTTCAGCTGCCGGTATAATTCTGCCAGCAACAAGTAAATTTCACTTGAAGCTGGATGAGATTTATCAGATGCTGCAAACTGATGGACTTTCCTTTCCATTTCAATCCAACTGGACCCAGGACATCCCTTTTCTACCCCAAGTTCCTTCATAGTTGCTCGTGTATCTGCAACTTGTCGCCATCGTTTGGCTTCAGCATACATGTTAACCAAAAGGGTGTAATAGCCACTATTATTTGGCTCCAATACCGTCAATTCATTGACAGAAACTTTAGCAATCTCCAAGTTCCTATGAAGCTTACATCCACCCAACAAGGCACCCCAGATAACAGCATTAGGTTCAAATTTCATGCTTCTTATCAACTCTAGTGCATCTTCAAGCAATCCAGCTTTGCTCAATAGATCCACCATGCATCCATAGTGTTCAACTTCGGGAAGAATGGAATAATCTTGGGTCATGCTTGAAAATCTCCTACGGCCTTCTTCAACAAGCCCTGCATGAGTGCAGGAACTTAGAACACTTACAAAAGTAACCCCATTTGGATTGATCTTCTCTCTCTCCATCTTGCTAAACATTGCTAGTGCTTCTTTGGCAAATCCGTGAACTGCAAGTCCTTCAATTGCTGAATTCCAACAGAACAGGTTCTTGTCCTGCAATTTAAAGAAAACCAAAAGAGACCTATCCAATGCGCCACACTTAGCATACATGTCAATCAATGCAGAGCCAATATAAACATCAAGATCAAACCCATTTTGCAATATGTAAAGATGTATCTCCTTTCCCAAGTCAAGGGCTCCAAGATGGGCACAAGCTGAAATAACAGTTGCCATAGTCACTTCATCAGGACTGATCCCTTTCATCCTCATGTCACTAAAAACTGCTAATGCTTCCCCAAATTTCTTATTCTGAGAATAACAATCAATCATAGTAGTCCATGAGATAATATCCCTAGTTGGCATGTGATTAAACAACAACTCCGCAGACTCCACATTGCCAAGTCTAGCGTAGCCGTCGATCATAGTATTCCAAGTAGTTATGTTCCTTTCCTCCATCTCATCAAATAATATCCTCGCGGAACTCATATCCCCCACTCGAACGTGAGATGAAACCATAGTAGTCCACGCAAAAGCGTCTCTTTCAGGCATTTCATCAAACACCTTTCTGGATTCACTGATTCGTCGCAACTTCGAATAAAAATCAATCAAAGAAGTCTGAACAAACACATGTGACCCAAACCCATTTTTCCAAATGTGGCCCTGAACAGCTTCTCCAACCCCCAACGCAGATAGTGAAGTGCAGGCCTTGATTAACGATGAAAAAGTATAACTGGTAGGCAAAACCATGCCCCTGAGCATATTGATATAACAACCTAAAGCCTGACATGGGTGACCGCAACAAACAAAGCCTTTGATCATCGCATTGTAGACAAAAACATTGGGACTTTCAATCTGGGTAAAGGCTAAAACTGCATAATCTATGCGGGAAAGCGTCGAACAGGCGGTAATGAGTTGGTTCATGAAGAAAGAGTCTTGGGTAGCATTGGTCTTGATCATTGAGGCACATACTCGTTCTAGCTCTGTTAAAGTTGAACATTTCTTTATCTTCTCAACTATGGATGATGGGTCCTGAGGCAGGGGTTTGGGCCGTTGAAGAAGAGGTTTTTGTTTTGAAAAACAGTTAAAGTTGGCTGTGCATTTCATCCGCTTGAAAATCATTGCCCAAGTAAAAATATACAGATGATAACTACCATTTCGAATTTTTGGCCGGCCGCAGTAAAATAATCCTTGCGCAACTCATATATCAGACGCGTCGCAAGCCAAGAAATGCACGAGAATCCCTTTCAGGCATTCTATGGTATATTTTCCTCTTTAAATATATTATATTTAAACGGTTTATTTTTTTGCCCCTAGTATAGCCGAGCGGCTATACTATTAATTTAAAAAACAGTATAGCCGTGCGGCTATACTATTTATTATAAAAAAAACCTGATCTTCTCAAACTTTCTGGCTCTTCTCTTTCTCACTCTCTCGTTCTTTGATTCCCTCTCAGATTCGCCGCTCTACCTCCGATTTCACTGGTCAATGGACAGTAATGGTTCGATAGGCAGATTGGTTGGTTGGGTTTGACGGTGGCGGCTTGATTTGGTATGGGTGAAGTCGCTTGTGGGTTCGATTGGATGGTGGTGGTCTGATTTGGTATGGGTAGGGTTGTTGGTGTGGATGGGATTTGACTGGGTGGATGTGACAGTGAGGTTTGGTGATGGGTTTGATTGTGGGGTTTGATTAATATATATATATATATATATATATATATTTGGACGAAATGGGGTTTGATTAATATTGAATCCTGGAAAAATATTTTCAGATTAAAAAAAAAAAGTATAATATTTCCATGGAATAGTAGTGCATGAAAGTATCGTAATTGGATCCGCGCTTAGGAGTTGGCAAGGGCATATGGCAGCCAAGCCACATGCATATATAGGCTCACCAGCTACAGTTTAAAGTGAGGCAGGGCACGACCGCCAATTTGCCCAACAACTCTGTAAG
Organism: Prunus persica; assembly: GCF_000346465.2. Taxonomy (NCBI): domain Eukaryota; kingdom Viridiplantae; phylum Streptophyta; class Magnoliopsida; order Rosales; family Rosaceae; genus Prunus; species Prunus persica. The sequence goes on from NC_034016.1 coordinate 20,301,738, forward strand.
AGGTGATCCTGTATATGGGGGGACTGTTATGAGACAGAAGCTCCTTGATTGGTCCACATGGCTTAAGTCTGCCCTTAGAACAAGGAAGATAAAAAGATACAGCTGATATTCTTGGCTTGCCAAGCGGGGTAGAGGGGGTAGCCAGTACTCTGTGCTCCACACTCTTGAACCTGTCATTACTAAGTAACTGCAAATTTATACGTAGCTCCGCATCAGTGGAAATACTACTAGGCCAATACCAAGTTGATTCTAAAATTAATAAATAATATGGTATGAATAATGAAGAGCGAGTCTACCTGCATAAAGTCACCAATGTTCGCCACTAAATTAAAGCTCCGTCCACCGACGGTGCATCAACCCATTGATCATTATGGAGAACTTGGAGACCCTTGCTCTTGTCTTGTAGGACTAAGGTGAGGAGGGAGGGGTCCGAGTGTTTGATTGTGCCTAGAGTCAAATCGGGCTCAGGGCAAGCCGGGTAATAGTGACCCGATAACTTGATAGACTTCAAGTACCCGGTGCTCGATAGGTGATCCTTACTGAACCCCAACGCTTCTGACATTAATTCGGATAGATGATCTACTAGCTGACCTAGAAATTATTAAGCACACCTGCACAGTTCAGGAAGTGCATCAAAATCCCACTGATCATCTGCAGCTCTGCAGGACAACGTGTCCCTCCATTCAGCTGGTACTGGTTTTGCACGCCCTTGATATCCCCACTGCTATAATAATTCACCTTGCAACTAAAGTCACGTGAGTACCACTCCATCTTGGCCTCCTGGGGCTGCTCATGGAACCTTCTTATGCTTTCCGTCATGTCCTCCATTATAGCAAGTGGAACTCCATGGTTAACTATCTGAAAGAAACCCCACGTCGCACATGCATCTCTAATGGCATTGACCATCTTTACTCGCCGGTCATCGCTCTTGTTAAACCCTTCGAGATCGATGACCGGGATTTCAACTCCATCAGCGCCGTTGGTCTGCGGAGTTGATGAGTTGTTTGCACGACACTCCGGTGGGTGGATGAAGAACCTGGGAATGTGAGTCACCCCATCGTCTACGAGGCCCTTGACACCGATTTTGAGCAGGGACGGACCATAGGCATGGCTAACCTGGGCTTTAGCCCAGGTGGCTTTTTGTTTCCCAGCTCATAAAAAAATTATAGCCCAGTTTACTAAGGTTCTATCTTATTTCCATTTTCAGTATTTAAGTAAATGTCTTTCTCCTTTTACTTTCATTTATTTTTATATTACTTCATTTACTTAAGTTTACAATGTAAATAAGGAAGTACCCCTCATTTGTATTCAAATAAAAATACTAGAAAATCAAATCCTCACCAAATCAAAATATGAAAAATCGGTTTTAGTGCAAAATAAGATTTAGGCTAAAAATGATGGCTCATTAAGTCAATATATACTTCATACTAAAATCCCATAAAATCAAGTTTTCTTATTTGATGTGTAAGGAATAAAAGCCGCCAAAAATTATCTTGAAAAAATGATTATTCCGAAAAACTATTTTTCATAGTTAGCCAATATTTTTACGTAAAACAATTTTTCATGTATAATATGAATGCATGAAGGGACCTAACATCAATCTAGTTAAAAGCCGCCACAAAGAGTTTTACAAGAATAACCTAACTCTTATGTATTGAAGAAATAAAAGCCGTCACTGGAGCACGCTTGTTTTTTATTTATTAAATAAATAAATCCTGGTCAAAATTGCACCTTCGTTAAAAAAATCATGAGTCTGCCAGTGAGTCCAACCAATTGAATAAGCTACCATCCTAAGTAATTCCTTGCAGTGCACTGGAGAATATATATAAAGGAGAAAAGGAAATATGCACATCTCTACACATAGGGAAAAAATAGAATGCACAATGAGCGGAAAAAAAGAAATAAAAGTAGAAGAAATTGTTTATGTCCCCCTTTGATTAGTGGTATATTATTATTTGTTGTTATCGATGAAATTACATAATACGGTTGAATTTTCTATCTACTTAATATGTTTATATGTAAGTTAAATTTAGCTCAGTCAAGTTTGAAATCCTGAATCGATCCTTGATTTTGAGGTCATCAAACTCGAACAATTCTTTTTCAGCGGTGGTGTAATCACAAGTGCTGGTGCCATCTTCACTTTGAATTGTTGGTTTTTTTGTTTCTCTGGTCAGACATTTGAATTGTTGGATGCAATTATTAGTTGAAGGGCACTTTCATATTTATATACACAGCTGCACCGTACTAGTAGATGTTTTGGATTGCATGGCAATTAGAAAGTCACGTCTGTGGCCGGTTGTTTGTTGACTAAAGTAAAGCCTCCTTTTTCTTTTGTCAGTCTCGTGTGTGACACATTCAACAAAGGGAAAAAGTTATCCTGCTGCTCTATTAAAGTGGAGATACTCACAGAAACGTGTGTGGCATTGTTTTGTGTAAGAAAACAAGGGCAAAACGTTGCATCCAACAATTTTTTGTTTTTGTTTTTGTTTTTGTTTGCTTACTTAGAAAGGTAGCTTCTGACTTATTGGTTTACATTGAAAGTGATGCTTTGAGGAAATAAATTTAGAAGTAAGTGCAGTTATTAAGGTCATGAGCTTCTGCAGTTTCCATTGAATTTTCGATCTGTCCCTATTTCAAATCCGTGAATTCTACACTTTACATTATATGTTATTTATCATTAATTATCTTTAGTTAAAATCTATATTCGCAAAAAAATAAAAGAAATTCACATGTACTATGTGACGCCTCTTTTTGAAAAAATAGTGGGTGGGGAAATTTGACATGAGGTGGAAATAACAGAACTCAAAAGTGTAGTTAATGCTTATCTTGATATATTTAATTGTTAATAGAGACATTAATGTTTGCCTTCGTTTCATATGCGGATAGAAATTGGAACCCATGAGCCAAGAAATCTTTTCTCAAGTCTTAATTTATCAAACATGGAAAAGTAAATGATTTTCTATTCCCAAGTCTATTTTCCTACCCACCAAACGTAACCATAGGTACACAAAAGCCAGATTTAGTTTTCGTATGAAAATTATTGAGTGAAGGTAGTAGAAATGAATATACATTTACATCTTGGCTGTTTCATGTGCCGTAACCGTGAGCAGAAGAAAACTCTCTGTAGCATCTTAGTATTAATCTTCAACCCAAAAAAAAAAAACCCCTTATGTGGAAAGTACAATTAATTGCTGAGATAATTACATTTGACCAAAGTAATCCCATTTGGCTTGATCTTCTCTCTCTCCATCTTGCTAAACATTGCCAGTGCTTCTTTGGCAAATCCATGATGAACTGCAAGCCCTTCAATTGCTGAATTCCAACACAAGTTCCCCATTCATCCTCATGTCATTAAAAACTGCTATTGCTTCCCCAGATTTCTTGTTCTGAGAATAACAATCAATCATTGTTGTCCATGAGATTATGTCCTCAGTTGGCGTGTGATTAAACAACAACTCTGCAGACTCCACATTGCTAAGTCTAGCGTAGCCGTCGATCATAGTATTCCAAGTAGCTATGTTCCTCGCGGAACTCGTATCCCCCACTCGAGCGTGAGATGAAACCAAAGTAGGCCACGCAAAAGCGTCTCTTTCAGTCATTTCATCAAACACCTTTCTCGATTCACTGATTCGTCGCAGCATCGAATAAAAATCAATCAAACAAGTCTGAACAAACACATGTGAACCAAACCCATGTTTCCAAATGTGACCATAAACAGCTTCTCCAACCCCCAATAAACAAGTAATAATTTTATTATTATTGAATCATAAGAACATACAAGCACTGCAGTCACTTGGGAACTGCAAACAATAAACATTTACTTACACACGGTTCAAATATCTTTAATACAGATGCACTGCATTATTATTACAATTACAGAAATAGTACTTTTGAAGAGCTACGATTCTTTTTGGTACATTCACACTCACGTATTCAGTACAAACACATAAAAAATTTAATACTCGTTAGGTTATCATGGCCTATTTCGTAGTACATTTAACCCTTTTAAGTGGTATTACACCACTCAATGAGCTAAATATACCACTTAATGCGCCAAAATGACCCAAAAAGTATGATATTTTTATGTAAAAATACTGTATACATGAACGTATCATAATCGGACCCATGCTTAGGATTTAGCTAGGCTCACCAGCTACACTTTAAAGTGAGGCAAGGCACGACCGCCAATTTGCCCAACAACTCTGTAATGGCTCATAAACTCAGCATAAGAGGTGATCCTGTATATGGGGGGACTGTTATCGGACAAAAGCTCCTTGATTGGTCCGCATGGCTTATGTATGTCCTTAGCACAAGGAAGGAAAAAAGATACAGCTGATATTCTTGGCTTGCCAAACGGGGTAGCCAATACTCTGTGCTCCACGCTCTTGAACTTGTCATTACTAAGCAACTGCAGATACATGTATAGTTGAGACTCCCAGAAATACTACTAGACCAATAGCTAGTTGATTAAAAAATTAATTAGTAATATATGATACGGAGAGCGAGCCTACCTGCATAAAGTCACCAATGTTCGCAACAAAAGCTCCTTCCACCGCTGGAATATCAACCCATTGATCATTATGGAGAACTTGGAGGCCATTGCTCTTGTCTTGTAGGACTAAGGTGAGGAGGGAGGGGTCCGAGTGTTTGATTGTGCCTAGAGTCAAATCGGGCTCAGGGCAAGCAGGGTAATAGTGACCCGATAACTTGATAGACTTCAAGTACCCGGTGCTGGATAGGTGATCCTTATTGAGCCCCAACGCTTCTGACATTAATTCAGATAGCTTTTCCTGCAGGTCAATCATGTTTTTCATGTACTCCTTCATTTCGCGCCTGCAAAAACACACGTAAAGTGAACAAACTAGTTAGAGAACATTTTCCATATACTATATATAGTAATAATAAAATTAGATCAAATTAATATGGTTGGTTAGATGATCTACTAGCTGATCTAGAAATTATTAAGCACACCTGCACAGTTCAGGAAGTGCATCAAAATCCCACTGATCATCTGCAGCTCTGCAGGACAAAGTGTCCTTCCATTCAGCTGGTACTGGTTGTGCACGCCCTTTGATATCTCCACTGCTATAATAATTCACCGTGCGACTAAAGTCACGTGAGTACCACTCCATCTTGGCCTCCTGGGGCTGCTCATGGAACCTTCTTATACTTTCCACCATCTCCACCATTACAGCAACTGGAACTCCATGGTTAACTATCTGAAAGAAACCCCACGTAGCGCATGCATATCTCATGGCATTGACCATCTTTACTCGCCGGTCATCGTTCTCGTTAAACCCTTGGAGATTGATGACGGGGATTTCAACTCCATCAGCCCCGTTGTTCTGCGGAGTTGATGAGTTGTTTGCACGACACTCCGGTGGGTGGATGAAGCACCTGGGAATGTGGGTCACCCCAGCATCCACGAGGCCTTTGACACCGATTTTGAGGTCATCAAATTCGTACAATTCTTTTTCAGCGGCGGTGTAATCGACAAGTGCTGGTGCCATCTTCACTTGAATTGTTGTGTTTTTTTTGGAGTCAGACACTTGAATTGTTGGTGTGCAATTAGTTGAAGGGCCCTTTCATATTTATATACACAGCTGCCTCGTAGTATGTATGGTGCTTTGTATTAAACAAAGAATGTAAAGTATTGCTTTGCACATGATGAAATTTGTTTCAAATTTGTACAGCTAAGGCAAGAATCTAGATCCTACCCCAATGCCTTCAAGTAAGCTGATTGCGCCTTTACAATATAAGATATAGAATCAGTAATTTGTTGAGTGATACATGTGATAGATATGATTAAATTATTAAGAGGCCGCTATTAGCTGGTAAACAACTGTGGACGGCTCTTTTTTTAAGAGAAACAACTTTCCTATATAAAGGAGTTCCCCTTATGTAGAAAATATATAGCGCAACAACACCCATCCCATATAATAATGAATGCACGACTCAGCCTCATTGAGGCATTTCGACAAGCACTTTCCCATGAATTACTGGTGTAGGGTGGCAGAATAATTGTTACGTAATTAGATGAGTGGGGTCATTAACCCCTTCTTCTTCTCCTAATTAAGTTTTGAGAATTCACAAATGCCCTTTGCCATGAAAAAACATTCGTAATTAAAAAAATAGCCATGAAAAACATGCATGTTTTAATTTAATTGTAAAACATGTACACGTGGAGATGTAATCAAATATTTTTATGCTTATATGGACAACCTTTTCAGACTATAGTAGTTGAATATATTATATGTTTCTTCTATCAAAGGAAAAGAGAGGTTGAATTCAAACAGTCAAACTCGGAAATTTATAATAATCCCAAGAAATGAAAAAACACCAAGAGAAAACAGCAAGATCTGACGTAACTTCTTCTGTTGCTTACGTGGATTTGAGGAGGGACGGTACCATCAAATCTCCAATTAAAACTAATAGCGACATCTATATTGTAGGTTAGTCCATGCAAATAACAAATTGATGAAATGAAATTTGGTTTCCATTGAGACATGGGTTTTTTTATTTATTTCTCTCTCTCTCTTTCTCCTCCATGAAAGATGACCTAAACTCATATCTTATTTGGACCCGTAAATTATTGAAACAAATTTACATTCATGGTGTCACGATGGTCGTGATGGCACGTTATGGTGGCGGCAGCAATCTCCTTGTGACAGTGGACCAAATATGGTGGCGGCGCCAAAGTTGTTAAATGGATGGGTCAGGTCGCACTGGATCGATATGTGACTCTTTCTTAGATGTCAAAAGATTGATATCGCAAATCACAGGAGTTTCATGTCACATGCTACATCAGTTGGTATTTAATGTGTAAAAGTTTCTCTTCTTTTTTTTTTCTTGTTGTAATTTTAATGTGCAAAAACTTCTCTTTTACATGTGTCAGATTGTTGTTTGCCTATAAGGAAAAATGACTCCTTAAAGTGGTGCAACACCACTCACTGAGCTCAACATACCACTCAATACGCCATGATGATGACCGGATAAGTATGAATCTATTGCAACCGGAGCCATGCTTAGGAGTTCGCTTGGGCATATGGCAGCCAAGCCACATGCAGAAATAGGCTCACTAACTACAGTTTAAAGTGAGGCAAGGCATGGCCCCCAATTTGCGCAACAACACTGTAATGGTTCATAAACTTTTCATAAGAGGTGATCCTAGTATATGGGGGATTCTTAGCCCAAGGAAGGAAAAAACATACAACTGATATTCTTGGCTTGCCAAGTGGGGTAGCCAGTACTCTGTGCTCCACACTCTTGAACTTGTCATTACTAAGCAACTGCAAATACATGTGTAATTCAGACTGCAGAAATACCCTTGAACTTGTCATTACTAAGAATCTCTTTGAGGCATTTCATCAAACACCTTCACGAGAGGCCTGTCAATCTATATACCCAATACTCAGAGTCTCTCATATGCCAATATTTTTCTTTAGCTACTTTTTGAATACCATATGCGAGTGCGATCTAATGTCGATCTCTGCCCGGGGAGATGTCAACTGCGTTGATATTTAAATTGTTTTATTACAAAGAACCACTAGTATAGTGGTTTGGATGAATTACTCTCTCATGTAAAGATTTTGAGTTTGAGTCCTAGCATTCATGTAGTGTGTGTGAGTTTATATGAAATCCTGTATTTTTAATATATATATTATATTTCCGGGAAATTAAATATTTTGTTACATATTTTGTTTATAACTTATATATATATAATTATCTTGGTACGTGTTATATTTTCATAAATTTTCCTTATTAGTTATTAAAAATAGTAATATTTATATGTTTTGTTTTAGACAGCTTTATTTCTTTGTTTGTTTCTGACCAAGTTCAATAGCCTAGTTGTTATCTAAAACAAACTTTAGACTCCAAGTGTCATTATACCTAGATGACTAAGCTCTATTTGAGCATGAGGTGTTGGCATTCCAATAACAGCTATCTAAACTTGGAGCCAAACCTTATCAACTGCCATACATTGGACCAATTGAAGGAAAGTAGTTGCCGCCTATGTAGTAAAATAGGAACCATTTCCTTGTTTTCGTGGCATGCGTGGTAGTGGATGGAGATAGGTAGATGGGTTGTCTTGCCAATTTATTTTAAGGATTTTTATTATTGAGGTGAGTGGTTTATGTAATGTGTTTTAAAAGTTTTTATTTTGTGATAAAATATGAAAACCATGAATTATCGTGGATTTGTTCTATTTACAAATATCTCTCTATTTCAAGTCAAACATGTCTTATTTGGTGCAACCTTTCACACTATATATATATATTGATTGGAATATTAATTGTGAAGTATGTATTATTCATGGAATATGAGAACTTCACTGTTGGGGTATTCGAGGGATAGATCATAGATGTACCACACGGGGATATAGGGGCAGTGAGACCAATAAGGGTCACGTGGTTGTTTACATGCTATGAAGGATAATCGAGATATAAAGGGATGATGTGATATGATCTGGATTGGTGTACCTTTTCATGATATTTTAAAGAGTGTGTAAAACGGCATTGCTTGACTGGCATATTACATAATCTACTCACTGAACAGTGGTTGCTCATCACTTACCCTGTTTAAATTTTCAAATAAATTAGTGGGTAAGACAAGGAGTAAACCAGTTGAGGCTGAATTAGAGAGTATCATAGCTTTATTTATTAATTGTAAAGTTGTAAGATTTTGGAGTTATTTTTATAAGAGAAATTTATTTTAAACCCTGTTTCGGCTTTCTTTTTATTTTATTTTACTTTCTCACGCACCGAACGCAGGGTTTCTATCGATCCCCGGTTCGGGGCGCTACAATTTAATATACTATATATCGTCTCTTTCAATAAGCAAGGTCCTAAAAAAAGAGTTTTATTTGATTAAAATTTATGATGTCAATATTTAATTTGGGATATGTCGTGAATAGTTTGCCTTGATTAAAGGGATTTAATTATGTTTAAGGAATTTCAGTCAGGTGGCAATTTACTCCAAATCATCCTCAACATACATAAACACAAGTATTAATTTTTTATTATTGAAACATAAAACGATACAAGCAGTGCAGTCATATGCGAACTGCAAAAAGCTTGTGTCCAGTACACAATTCAAATATATTTAATACAGAGATGCCCTGCATTATTATTATTACAATAACAAAAATAGTACTTTTGAACCTAAACTTGAAGAGCTATGATTATTTTAGGGTACATTCCCATTCATGTACTCAGCACAGACACATGAAAATACCATCTTCATTGAGTCATCACTAGCTACAGTTTAAAGTGAGGCAGGGCACGGCCGCCAATTTGCCCAACAACTCTGTAATGCCTCATAAACTCTTCATAAGATGTAATCCTGTATATGGGGGGACTGTTATCAGAGAGAAGCTCCTTGATTGGTCCACATGGCTTAATTCTATCCTTAGCACAAGGAAGGAAAAAAGATACAGCTGATATTCTTGGCCTGCCAAGCGGGGTAGCCAGTACTCTGTGCTCCACACTCATGAACTTGTCATTGCTAAGCAACTGCAAATAAATGCCTAGTTTAGACTTGCATAAAGATTACTGGACTAATGGCTAGTTGATTAAAAAATTAATTACTAATATGGTACGGATATCGAGCCTATACCTGCATAAAGTCACCGATGTTCGCCACAAAAGCTCCGTCCACCTTGGGCACATCAACCCATAGATCATTATGGAGAACTTGGAGGCCATTGCTCTTGTCTTGTAGGACCAAGGTGAGAAGGGAGGGGTCCGAGTGTTTGATTGTGCCTAGAGTCAAATCGGGCTCAGGGCAAGCTGGGTAATAGTGACCCGATAACTTGATAGACTTCAAGTACCCCGTGCTCGATAGGTGATCTTTACTGAGCCCCAACGCTTCTGACATTAATTCAGATAGCTTTTCCTGCAGATCGATCACGTTTTTCATATACTCCTTCATTTCGTGCCTGAAAAAACACACGTAAAGTGAACAATCTAGTTAGAGAACATTTTCCGTATACTATATATAGTAATAATAAAATTAGATCAAATTAATATGGTTGGTTAGATGATCTACTAGCCCATCTAGAAATTATTAAGCACACCTGCACAATTCAGGAAGTGCATCAAAATCCCACTGATCATCTGCAGCTCTGCAGGACAAAGTGTCCTTCCATTCAGCTGGTACTGGTTGTGCGCGCCCCTTGATATCTCCACTGCTATAATAATTCACCGTGCGACTAAAGTCACGTGAGTACCACTCCATCTTGGCCTCCTGGGGCTGCTCATGGAACCTTCTTATACTTTCCACCATCTCCTCCATTACAGCAACTGGAACTCCATGGTTAACTATCTGAAAGAAACCCCACGTAGCGCATGCATATCTCATGGCATTGACCATCTTTACTCGCCGGTCATCGTTCTCGTTAAACCCTTGGAGATCGATGACGGGGATTTCAACTCCATCAGCGCCGTTTTTCTGCGGAGTTGATGAGTTGTTTGCACGACACTCCGGTGGGTGGATGAAGAACCTGGGAATGTGGGTCACCCCAGCATCCACGAGGCCTTTGACACCGATTTTGAGGTCATCAAACTCGTACAATTCTTTTTCAGCGGCGGCGTAATCGACGAGTGCTGGTGCCATCTTCACTTGAATTGTTGGTATGCAATCAGTTAAGGGCCGTGTCCTATTTATATACACTGCCTCGCCTCGTACTAGATATGCTGCTTGTATTAAACAAATAATAATTTTATATAGCTTGCTTTCCACCTGAAATTTGTTATAATTTTATACAGCTAAGGCAAGAATCTGGAATGTTGACCCAAAAAAATGAAAAAAATGCAAGAATCTAGAACCTACATACACTAATGCCTAAATTTTAGCCAATGAGGATGTTCTAAGAAGGGAAAATGAAACTCAAGGTGGATGGAGTGTTTCATTTTCCTTCCTATTTTCTCATAAGTACGACATTTTTTTCTTGATTCAGTGTAGACTTTCGAACGTGAAAATGTAAACAGTTTTGTCCCTTTTCTATCAACCAAAATGCAACCATTGGTGCACAAAAGCCATCTTCTGACTAGGTGTAGAAAAGTCTTCTTTCTCTATAATACAGGTGACATTGTTGAATTATTTAGAGGCTTCTCAACTGAATCAATCACAACGAGGCCATAAACTTTTCTTATTGAAAGCGAGAGGCCCCATAATGTTTAATATATGTTTTTAAGAGAAAGAAGCTTCCCTTTCCATACACTCAATTTCCATTGAGTGATGAAGGCAGTAGAAATGAACATTGCAACAAGCCCCCTTATGTGGAAAATAGCGCAAAATCCACCGAACAAGAATTAATGCATGACGCAGCCATCACTGAATCATTTCCACAAACGCTTTCCCCACCAACCGCCTCCTTGAAATGAATTACTGGGCACAGCTCAGCAACAGAAAAAATGTCTTTTTTTTTTTTTTTGGGGTCAAGGGATTCTGTTCATTTTGTTCTAGGAAAGCTCAATTCAAATGCAGCTCTCAACACCAACAAATAAAGCAGGTCCAAATATACAACAAAAGCCCATAAAATATTAAACAAAAAAAATCCTAGATCTAGAACACAGGAGCAGCCGCACCACATAGCAAGCCAACAACACCATCAGAGCAGATCCACCACCAAGGGGCAGAAAAAAATGTTAAATATAGAGATTGATGAGTGGGGCCATTTACCCCTATAACCCCTTCTTCTTTTCCTAATTTAATTTCATGAATCGCATTTGAGTTGTATTTGTGTTAATTAAATACTTCTGCCATTTGATTTGATATCTGTAAGATTAGAAAAAGAAAAAAAACAACCAACTAAAACAATGGTTATGTCCATGAACATATATTAATTATGGTTATTGTTACATTCCGAGATTGGTTCCGCTGTAACACGATATTGTCCGTTTTGGGCCCCTCTCTCTGTCCTCACGATTTTGTTTTTGGGAACTCACGAGCAACTTCCCAATGGGTCACCTATCTTGGGATTGCTCTAGCCCCAACTCGCTTAACTTCGGAATTCTCATGACTCCGAAGCCAGTGAACTCCCAAAAGGTCTCGTGCTAGATGGAGGCGGACATGTACATATAAAGCACATCACTCACTCTCTGTTGGTCGATGTGGAATGTTATAGTTATGTCCATGAACATATATTAATTATGGTTAGGTTTATGAACACATATTAACTATTGAAAAAAATAATAATAATACACATTAAGTTAAAATGATGAGTAAAAATTTACAATTCGTCCTTTTGAAAAATCGCCGTCCCCTTAGAAAAGTCCGGTTGCATGTGCCATTTTGATTTTAGGACTAACCAGAGAGACAAAACTCAAGTACTTGTAGGGCATGCTTGATGCATGCATGGTGGTGTGCAATTTACTTTAAAATAAGCAAAAGCTATTGACATAATTTGTGAGTTTGGTGTAACTTTTGAGAATTAAAACTGCCCTTTGCCATGAAATAAAATCACAACAAACCACGACAAACATGCGTAATTTAAATAACCCCAAAAAAAAAAAAAAAAAAAAGGCCACGAACTACATGCATGTTTAAATTTAATTTGTAAAACAAGTATATATCGAAATGTAATCAAATATTTTATGTTTATATAGACTATAGTTGTTGACTACATTATATATGTTTCTATCAAAGGAGGTTGAATCATCAAACTCAGAAATTTGTAATAATCTCAAGAAATGAAAAAGCACCAAGAATGTCTCCATCAACCCATTATCACTTCATCTGTTGCTTACTTGGGTGGATGTGACATATGGCGTTTCAAGGAGCGACTGCACCATGAAATCTACAATTCAAACTAATACCAAGATCAGTATTGTAAATAACAAATTGTAGTGTAGGGTTAGTGTATGCCAAGAACAAATTGTATCGAAATGGATAGGTCACGATAGGTCGATATGCGATTCTGGAATTTCTTAGATTTTTTTTTCCTGAGAAAATATTTTAATTTTTAGGGGTTAATTAATGAAAAATGTTGAATAATGTTAAAAGAATGACATCCCAAATAACGTGAGTTTCATGTCACATATTATATCGGTTGGTATCAAATGTGTAGAAGATTTTCTTTGCGTAATTTTAATATGCAAAAACTTTTTCTTGTGCATGTGTTAGACTATTATTTTAACTGTCAGGAAAAATGACTCATTTCTTCCTTCCACGTAATGAACCAAGCAACGTCCCCTTAAAGAAGGTCACGTTGCAAAGTACCATTTTCAACTTTTGACTAACCAGAGAGTGACTAACTCAAGTACTTGTAGGACACTAAGCAAACACCATTGCCATAGTTTGTTGGTTTTTTGAGACTAAAAAAATACCCTTTGTCATGAAATAAATTTACAACGTTACCATGTTTAAATTTAATTATAAAACAAGTACGTGGACATGTAGTCAAATATTTCAAGGTTTATATAGATCGCCTTTTCAAACTATAATACTTTATTAACTTATCGGTTTATATCTTACAACATAAAGGGCGAATTTTAAATATAGAGCTAAATACATGGTTTTACCGATCATTCGAGCTAACGTACAAAACTCCCGAATTTAGGTGACATCATAATAAAAAAGTGGATCAAATTCTCTTTCTCTCGTCCCAAGTGCGTTCGGGTTTGATTCACATATTAATAAGACATGATGTTATAGCTTATAAATCAATTTATTATGTAATAGCTTTGGGATCTTTGTGCAACCCTTCATTTATTATAACTGAGAGGACATGATCAACAGATCATCATATCATACACAAATTCTTCAGAAAAGTAGAATTACATTATTACCAGAGAACACAACCAAACAGTAACATATAACCATAAGCCTCAGTGCAGCTCGGAAATAAGGAAGCACGAAATTACCATCTTATACCTTAAAACCTATAGTTTGTAGCGGTTCATGTATTCTCCAAATAGAACTTCTTTGTAAATTGCCGGATTGTCTTCGGAAATAAGCTCCTTTATCGGCCCATATGGTTTCTGGAGGTCGTCGGTACCAACAAAACATGCAATTGATGTACGAGGCTCGAGGGTCGCTGGCATCAAAACTCTGTGCTCTACACTCTTGAACTTGCCATTAGTAACAATCTGTAAAATTACGTCAAATAATTACGGACTATAATATCCATAAATATACATGTGTTATAACTTGAATGAATGGGAAGAAAACATCTAATTGGGTGTAGAAAAATAGCTAGCAGTTACATTACCTGCAACATGTCGGCAAGATTGGTAAGCAAAGCTCCCTCAACTGGGGGCACGTCGATCCAAACATTGTCATGAAGAACTTGCAGGCCGCTGCTGTCTTGGAGGAGCAAGGTGAGGAAGCCGAGGTCGGAGTGCCTGGTACCTCCTAGAGTCAAATGGGGATCGGGGCAAACCGGGTAATAGTGGCATGCCAGTGACCTCGATTTGAAGCACCTTAGGTTCTCAAGGTAATCACTGTCCAGCCCTAAAGCTTCCGAAAATAATTTGGATAGCTTCTCTTGCACTTTAACGATGTATTTCATATACTCGCGTACCTGCTCTCTGTGAAATAAGCGTATAAATGAGTTTTAGAGTAAGCTCATATTTTAAAATATCATCATTTAAAGGGGGAAAAACCAAATTTTCTATATAAAAAAAGATCATATTAGCGAGCGTAGCATAACTCATTTACCTGCAAACTTCGGGGATGGCTTCAAAGTTACATTCATCTTCTAGGACCTTGCATGACAAGGTGTCTCTCCAATCAGCCGGGGTCGAAACTTTCAATTCTCCATTGCTGAAGAAGTTGACCTTCTTCTTAAAATCGCGCGAATACCACTCCTCCTTGGCCTCCTGGGGAAGCTCATGAAAACCTCGAACACCTTTGAGCACCTCATCCATGACAGCAATTGGAATTCCATGATTCACAATCTGAAAGAAACCCCATTCTTCAGCTGCTTTTCGAAGGTCGTTGATGATCTCTTTTCGCCTGTCGCAGATGTCGACATCCTTGAGATCAATGACAGGAACTTGGAGGTTGGAGTCAACGCCATTGTTTTGGTTTGGGGAAGGTAGGGTCTCTGGAGGGTGTCTGAACATTCTTGGGAGCTTGGTCACCCCAGCGTCTACCAGGCCTTTGACACCAGCTTTTGTTTCATCGAATTGTTTCAATTCCTTCTCCAGCTCACAGTCCACAACTGCCATTTTGAATTATTTCTTTTTGATTAGTGGAAAACAAGTTTAATGGTTTGTGGCAGTGCAAGTTTATCTTGCTACTTATATAGAGATTCAAGAGAGAACAAAAGAATTCAAACGTTCTTCTGTTTAACTTGGAGAAAAAAGATGAAGATAATGATGAAGCCGGCGTTGGAGAATTCATGATTTTTACACACATGCAACGACAATAGTTAATATTGTTAAATAAAAAAGACAATCGACAAATAGAATCGAACATCAAATCCTAGCTAAAATCTACACCAACTACAACTTTTGGTGGGTTCCATATATATATATATATATATATATATATATATATATCAGTGGCAGAGCAGTGGGTGGGTTGGTGCGTTCTTAGAGTCTCTTGTTCTTGGAGAAAAACAAATAAAGTAAAGAAAAGCCGGCCTTCTTACAATTGACTAGAGCCTATTTAGACAACATTTTCCGGCAACCTTTAGCTGACTAGATGTGTCAGCTGATGTGTGCAATTTTATATACTTCAACTAAGATGAGATGTGCGGTTGAAAGCTTTCAAGACACCATGAAAGTAGTGACACGAGTCCGTATGTGACATCATATATGTTGAATGTAAATAATACGTGTATTGAACTAGTGTCAAATACGAATAACTCGTAACTAGAATTATATAAAGGAAAATCTTATAGCATGTTTATATTATTGTGATATAATAACAAACACGGCTTCTTTTTTTTAATTCGCTGCAATTGATGCCATTATTCCTACCTAATTGGGCCCCAATAGGCAACTCATCATCGTTGTCAATGAGCTCCATAATTCTTTTATTCTTCTAAGTCTTGTTTAGTCTGATTTTATTCTTTAACTAGGAAACAAATTCAACGACAAGAGATTTTGCTTCTCAACAACTATGTATAAACTATTTTCATTTTCATAAACCATTTCCATTCTCATCAACCTTGCAACCCTTTACAACATACATGAATACCAAAAGCCATCAAAGAATCTCAGTTCAGATCTTCACCAACCATTTGAAAAGTTAGCCTCATAGCAATCGATGACTACCTTTAGCTTTATTTGAATTTGGGTAAAACAAGTTATCTTCAGTCATGAATCATACACCTTCATTTGAACACAGCTTAAACATGACCACATCATGGTTTCATTTTCAAATAACACTATTATTATAGCAAATAGTTTCCTTGTATCATCTCCATACCGTCAATATTCTCGTTACATTTGAGAGTTTTCCAGTTTTGAATTTTTTTTCAAGGAAGCTATGTGTTGACATGTGGTGCGTAATGGTTGGGGTCCTTTTTTATATTAAAAATTAGTATAGCCGCCGGCTATACTCAGTTTTGAATTATTTTTTTAAAAAGAAAGTGTTGACACGTGGCCCCTATTGATTGGGGGACATTTTTTAGATTTAAAAATAGTATCGCCGAACGGCTATACTCAGAGGGGTTTTTTTAGATTTAAAAATAGTGTAGCCGGACGGCTATACTCAGTTTTGAATTTTTTTTAAGAAAGCTATCTGTTGACACGTGGTGCGTAATGGTTGGGGTCCTTTTTTATATTACAAATTAGTATAGCCGAGCGGCTATACTCAGTTTTGAATTATTTTTTAAAAAGAATGTGTTGACACGTGGCCCCTATTGATTGGGGGACATTTTTTAGATTTAAAATAGTATAGCCGCACGGCTATACTCAGTTTTGAATTTTTTTTCAAGGACGCTATGTGTTGACACGTGGTGCGTAATGGTTGGGGTCCTTTTTTATATTAAAAATTAGTATAGCCGACCGGCTATACTCAGTTTTGAATTATTTTTTTTTTAAAAAATGTGTTGACACGTGGCCTTTATTGATTGGGGGACATTTTTTAGATTTAAAAATAGTATAGCCGCACGGCTATACTCAGTTTTGAATTTTTTTTCAAGAAAGCCATGTGTTGACACGTGGTGCGTAATGGTTGGGGTCCTATTTTATATTAAAAATTAGTATAGCCGAGCGGCTACACTCAGTTTTGAATTTTTTTTTTAAAAGAATGTGTTGACACGTGGTCCCTATTGATTGGGGGACATTTTTTAGATTTAAAATAGTATCGCCGCACGGCTATACTCAGTTTTGAATTTTTTTTCAAGGAAGCTATGTGTTGACACGTGGTGCGTAATGGTTGGGGTCCTTTTTTATATTAAAAGTTAGTATATCCGAGCGGCTATACTCAGTTTTGAATTTTTTTTTAAAAAAGAAAGTGTGTGACACGTGGCCCCTATTGATTGGGGGACATTTTTTAGATTTAAAAATAGTATAGCCGCACGGCTATACTCAGTTTTGAATTTTTTTTCAAGAAAGCTATGTGTTGACACGTGGTGCGTAATGGTTGGGGTCCTTTTTTATATTAAAAATTAGTATAGCCGAGCGGCTATACGTGACACGTGGTCCCTATTGATTGGGGGACATTTTTTAGATTTAAAATCGTATAGCCGCACGGCTATACTCAGTTTTGAATTTTTTTTAAGGAAGCTATGTGTTGACACGTGGTGCGTAATGGTTGGGGTCCTTTTTTATATTAAAAATTAGTATATCCGAGCGGCTATACTCAGTTTTGAATTTTTTTTTCAAAAAGAAAGTGTGTGACACGTGGCCCCTATTGATTGGGGGACATTTTTTAGATTTAAAAATAGTATAGCCGCACGGCTATACTCAGTTTTGAATTTTTTTTCAAGAAAGCTATGTGTTGACACGTGGTGCGTAATGGTTGGGGTCCTTTTTTATATTAAAAATTAGTATAGCCGAACGGCTATACTCAGTTTTGAATTTTTTTTAAAAAGAATGTGTTGACACATGGTCCCTATTGATTGGGGGACATTTTTTAGATTTAAAATAGTATCGCCGCACGGCTATACTCAGTTTTGAATTTTTTTTCAAGGAAGCTATGTGTTGACACGTGGTGCGTAATGGTTGGGGTCCTTTTTTATATTAAAAATTAGTATAGCCGACCGGCTATACTCAGTTTTGAATTATTTCTTTAAAAAGAATGTGTTGACACGTGGTCCCTATTGATTGGGGGACATTTTTTAGATTTAAAATAGTATAGCCGCACGGCTATCCTCAGTTTTGAATTTTTTTTCAAGGAAGCTATGTGTTGACACGTGGTGCGTAATGGTTGGGGTCCTTTTTTATATTAAAAATTAGTATAGCCGAACGGCTCTACTCAGTTTTGAATTATTTTTTCAAAAAAAAATGTGTTGACACGTGGCCCCTATTGATTGGGGAACATTTTTTAGATTTAAAAATGGTATAGCCGCACGGCTATACTCAGTTTTGAATTTTTTTTACGGAAGCTATGTGTTGACACGTGGTGCGTAATGGTTGGGGTCCTTTTTTATATTAAAAATTAGTATAGCCGAGCGGCTATACGTGACACGTGGTCCCTATTGATTGGGGGACATTTTTTAGATTTAAAATCGTATAGCCGCACGGCTATACTCAGTTTTGAATTTTTTTTAAGGAAGCTATGTGTTGACACGTGGTGCGTAATGGTTGGGGTCCTTTTTTATATTAAAAATTAGTATATCCGAGCGGCTATACTCAGTTTTGAATTTTTTTTTCAAAAAGAAAGTGTGTGACACGTGGCCCCTATTGATTGGGGGACATTTTTTAGATTTAAAAATAGTATAGCCGCACGGCTATACTCAGTTTTGAATTTTTTTTCAAGAAAGCTATGTGTTGACACGTGGTGCGTAATGGTTGGGGTCCTTTTTTATATTAAAAATTAGTATAGCCGAACGGCTATACTCAGTTTTGAATTTTTTTTAAAAAGAATGTGTTGACACATGGTCCCTATTGATTGGGGGACATTTTTTAGATTTAAAATAGTATCGCCGCACGGCTATACTCAGTTTTGAATTTTTTTTCAAGGAAGCTATGTGTTGACACGTGGTGCGTAATGGTTGGGGTCCTTTTTTATATTAAAAATTAGTATAGCCGACCGGCTATACTCAGTTTTGAATTATTTCTTTAAAAAGAATGTGTTGACACGTGGTCCCTATTGATTGGGGGACATTTTTTAGATTTAAAATAGTATAGCCGCACGGCTATCCTCAGTTTTGAATTTTTTTTCATGGAAGCTATGTGTTGACACGTGGTGCGTAATGGTTGGGGTCCTTTTTTATATTAAAAATTAGTATAGCCGAACGGCTCTACTCAGTTTTGAATTATTTTTTCAAAAAAAATGTGTTGACACGTGGCCCCTATTGATTGGGGAACATTTTTTAGATTTAAAAATGGTATAGCCGCACGGCTATACTCAGTTTTGAATTTTTTTTACGGAAGCTATGTGTTGACACGTGGTGCGTAATGGTTGGGGTCCTTTTTTATATTAAAAATTAGTATATCCGAGCGGCTATACTCAGTTTTGAATTTTTTTTAAAAAAAGAAAGTGTGTGACACGTGGCCCCTATTGATTGGGGGACATTTTTTAGATTTAAAATGGTATAACCGCACGGCGATACTCAGTTTTGAATTTTTTTTTCAAGGAAGCTATGTGTTGACACGTGGTGCGTAATGGTTGGGGTCCTTTTTTATATTAAAAATTAGTATATCCGAGCGGCTATACTCAGTTTTGAATTTTTTTTTCAAAAAGAAAGTGTGTGACACGTGGCCCCTATTGATTGGGGGACATTTTTTAGATTTAAAAATAGTATAGCCGCACGGCTATACTCAGTTTTGAATTTTTTTTCAAGAAAGCTATGTGTTGACACGTGGTGCGTAATGGTTGGGGTCCTTTTTTATATTAAAAATTAGTATAGCCGAACGGCTATACTCAGTTTTGAATTTTTTTTAAAAAGAATGTGTTGACACATGGTCCCTATTGATTGGGGGACATTTTTTAGATTTAAAATAGTATCGCCGCACGGCTATACTCAGTTTTGAATTTTTTTTCAAGGAAGCTATGTGTTGACACGTGGTGCGTAATGGTTGGGGTCCTTTTTTATATTAAAAATTAGTATAGCCGACCGGCTATACTCAGTTTTGAATTATTTCTTTAAAAAGAATGTGTTGACACGTGGTCCCTATGATTGGGGGACATTTTTTAGATTTAAAATAGTATAGCCGCACGGCTATCCTCAGTTTTGAATTTTTTTTCAAGGAAGCTATGTGTTGACACGTGGTGCGTAATGGTTGGGGTCCTTTTTTATATTAAAAATTAGTATGGCCGAGCGGCTATACTCAGTTTTGAATTATTTTTTTAAAAGAATGTGTTGACACGTGGCCCCTATTGATTGGGGGACATTTTTTAGATTGAAAAATAGTATAGCCGCCCGGCTATACTCAGTTTTGAATTTTTTTTCAAAAAAGCTATGTGTTGACACGTGGTGCGTAATGGTTGGGGTCCTTTTTTATATTAAAAATTAGTATAGCCGAGCGGCTAGACTTGACACGTGGTCCCTATTGATTGGGGGACATTTTTTAGATTTAAAATAGTATAGCCGCACGGCGATACTCAGTTTTGAATTTTTTTTCAAGGAAGCTATGTGTTGACACGTGGTGCGTAATGGTTGGGGTCCTTTTTTATATTAAAAATTAGTATAGCCGACCGGCTATACTCAGTTTTGAATTATTTTTAAAAATAATGTGTTGACACGTGGCTCCTATTGATTGGGGGACATTTTTTAGATTTAAAAATAGTATAGCCGCACGGCTATACTCAGTTTTGAATTTTGTTTCAAGAAAGCTATGTGTTGGCACGTGGTGCGTAATGGTTGGGGTCCTTTTTTATATTAAAAATTAGTATAGCCGAGCGGCTATACTCAGTTTTGAATTTTTTTTAAAAAAGGATGTGTGTGACACGTGGCCCCTATTGATTGGGGGACATTTTTTAGATTTAAAAATAGTATAGCCGCACGGCTATACTCAGTTTTGAATTTTTTTTCAAGAAAGCTATGTGTTGACACGTGGCGCGTAGTGGTTGGGGTCCTTTTTTATATTAAAAATATAGTAGAGGCGGGATGCGTTACTTTTTTTTTTCCAGAAACAATTGAATTTAAGAAATAGTATAAACGAGCGGCTATAGTCTTTTACATACGTATTCATATATATATATACACACACACACACACACACACACACACACATATGTAGGTACGTATTTTTCAACAATACATTCGTGTTCTATACACGTCTCACGTTTTTTTTAAAAAGCAAACATACAATAGTCATATTGTACATATACGTACGTATTTCTAATATTTTATACTAGTATTTTTTACAAAGTTTTCTGTAACACACACAAATTCACGTATTATACCAACAATTCTCACGTATTATTGAATAAGAATAACATATGGTATAAAAATTATATTAAAATATCAAATAGTAGAATATTAATATCTACTTTGTATATATTGCAAATTAATATCCATAAGGTACAAACCAATGCAACTAGTCTAGGAGGGTCCTTTTTTGCATTTTCAAGAATTTTTTTTTAAAAAAAAGAAAGAAAAAAAGAGTACAGCCGCACGGCTATACCCAATTTTGGAATTTCTATTAAAAAGAAATGTGTTTACACGTGGGCATAATGGCTGGGGTCTTTTTTTATATTTAACAATAGTATAGTCGTACGGCTATACTCACTTTTGAATTTT
Organism: Prunus persica; assembly: GCF_000346465.2. Lineage (NCBI taxonomy): Eukaryota > Viridiplantae > Streptophyta > Magnoliopsida > Rosales > Rosaceae > Prunus > Prunus persica. The sequence continues at coordinate 20,323,546 of NC_034016.1, forward strand.
TTTTTAAAAAGACGTGTTGACACGTGGCCCCTATTGGTTGGGGGACTTTTTTTATATTTAAAAATAGTATAGCCGCACTGCGATACTCTTTTTTTTTTTTTTTTATAAAAAAAATATAGTATATGCGGGAGGCGTTGCTTTAAAAAAAAAATTTGAATTTAATAAATAGTATAGACGAGCGGCTATAGTCTTTTACATACGTATTCATATATATATATATACACACACACATATGTAGGTACGTATTTTTTGTGTGTGTTTACTAACACATGGAATAATTCGAATTCATGACTTCCCTTACGTTTACTAACACATAAGGAATGAAAGATTACTTGGGTTCCACATTTAAATCCATAATCGAATGCCCTCAAAATTGGGAATGAAATCAACTAGGAGGGAGTAGTTGATCCGATTCTCATACCTTGATCACCCCATCTAAGTTCCCCGATTCATGACATCTCCCATCCTTGGTAAGAAGAGCATCTCCCAGGGAGATGTCAAATGTTAAATTTGAATTTGATGGTTTATGTGACAATTTGACAGTTTGGAAAAAATTTAACTCCACCTAAAATGTCAAATATCATATTATTTTATTATATATTTTTAAAAGCAAATGGGGCTCATATAATGCATAAAGTTTTTTCAAGAGAGTAAATGATAGTGAGGTCCAAACTAAAAAAATATTTTACATCAAGCTTTTTGGTATGATTATTTTTGACATATCTCTTCCGGCCTTCAAAACCATGTAAGATTTGACTGCTCGGTTGGTGCAACTTTAACCTTCAATTTTTGTCATTTCATGTCCATGTGGCAATTTGACATATCGGTTGGAGATACTCTAAGTAAAAATTAGATTGATTGTCAAAATGTGAGGAACGACTCAATTGGAATGAATGAGAAAGTTGAATAATTTAATTGCTTAAAAAAAAAGTTACGGAAATTAATTGAAACTTGGGTATAATTTTAAGGACCACTGAAATTAAAAACCCCTTTTTAAAATACTTTTTTAATATCAAAAAGCATTTTTAGCCTTTTTATAAGCAATACTAAACAAACCCTTAAACTTTGTTGTGAAGAAAACTAGGCAATATAGATTTCATTTTCTAACATCTTTCCTGTATATTGTCGAATACGTACTACACATGTGAGTTGAATTTGATGGTTGGTGGTGAATCTCCCAACTCCTCCAAATGGCTGTGTGAATTGAATTTGATGATGAGACTGAGTGCACTTCGCATGTGGAAAACTCGATTTAATAATTTCGAATCGCCAAATCAAGATGAGACGGGACGGACGGTCAGAGGTTGCAGCAGGACTACCATAGGAAAGCCCGCCCTCGCTAGCTAACATAGAAAGAAATAGATTTCCAGATAGCGATAGTCTCTATGTGAATCTCTTCCCGACCAGGGCAGGCTGAATCTGGCCGTCCTTTGGGATGGGAATGGCCCAGCCCACATGCATCATTTGATGAAAGCACTGCAGTCCAGTCGCCTCCTCAAAGTGGCTTGTCAACCACGCCTGCCCTTTCTCAATTGAATGAAGAAAGTTAAAGCAAAAAGGATTGTCACGCCATACCCCTTTACATGGAAAGGCCTTTCCCCCCAAGCTCAAACAACCCAACCTGAAGTCTTTCGACGGGAGAGGGCTTGGTCTATGAAAGTGGTAATCATTTTTCACCATCACATGTCTAGCTTTGGAAAGATAACCGTCCAAAAAACTATTAGCATAAAAGAAGCTACTGGGAAATATGATGTTATGGATGACTCTCAGTCTATAACTAGCAATATCGATATTGTCTTTAATTTAACCATATGTTTGACAAGTGTGAAGTTTTCATAAAAAAAAGCCTCAATGCTATCAGTAGTGAAATTATTGATCATAATATATTTTATTTATTTTGTTAAGTTTCCGATGTTGGAGTTTAATATTCTTCAATAAACTTGAGCCCCAATGAACAACGAGTGCTTCACCTAGCCCACGCCCACCCTAAGAATAATAAAATGTTGAACTTTCTATTTGGGACTTCAATGTTGATGTAGTGTGACAATATAGAAGACAATCAAACGATTAGCTTAAAAGAACCCAAGTATGGAATCCACCATATATGAGAAAACCTCAAGTTTATTGAATTCAGAATGATAGCAGAAAGCCTGCAAACCTTGCACCTTTTAAGAGTGTACAATTGTTTTTTTGTTTTATTTTTTTAAAAAAGTACGTAGTTCAGTTTTATATTGATATGATTTTTGTCCAAATATTTCTAGGCATCTTGGAAATGCTGTAGCTTACTAACTAATCAATATTAATTGTACATATAATCATGGGTGCTTGAATTCATAAGAAAATATTATTGCTGGGTACATATAATCTTAGGGGCTAGACTTTTGAAACGTAACATAGGGGCACTACTACAAAAAAGCAAAAAGACGACGGTAAATCACCGTCGTGTATTTGGTTTTTCAATGGTCGTGGAATCCACCGTCATCTTTTCCCTCATAAACCACGACGCTAAATAACCGTCGTTGTTAAACAATACAACGTCATCAAAAAATACAAAACGACGTCTTTGTACTGCAAAAGATCTAAAAAAAGCAATCGATGATGATAATAGACGACCAATTCTCTAAAAAGACCGTCGTTAAAAAGGGAAAATATGACACATATTAAGAGAACAAGGCCGCAAGATAGACATACAACGACGACAATAAAAATACGCCGACGTTAAATATAATTTTCACGACAATAAAAAATATGACGTCTTTAAAT